>NC_142943.1:50941581-50976581 GCF_046866305.1 Octopus bimaculoides
ATATTTAAATGTGAACATATAATACTCAGTAGTTTGTGCACTGAAAAACTAATTATAGATATATATATATATATATATATATAATTGAAATAATTATGTAGGAGGTCAATCTTAAACATCTGATTAGCTATAAAACTAAGAACGTTTGTGTGGGTAGTAATGCGGTGTTAGCCATTAACTCCTAACACTTTCACTGACGGAATATAAAATCAGGTTTAGCCTGATACAAATTTAGTACATAAATAGTGACAGGAGCAAAGTATTAGAAGGCATTTTGCTTGGTTTCTCAAAGTCCATAAACATTCTGCTATTGATTTTTATACATAGCTAACGGCAATACATTTTCAGGCATTTTTATGTTCCAGGACAGTATTTTATGAAGCCCGGCGGGGTTGGCTCTCTGAATCAACACCAGCGTATTTAGATTTCATTTCATAGTAACGCACGTTTACGCGGAGTGAGTTAGTGCAGAACTAATTTTGTATTTGAAATCACTGTTCAATTATGTATTGAAATATCGACCCGTGATAATCTACAGGTGCCATCATGAGTATTGGAAAAATTATAAAGCCTAATTTTAAGATGCAAATGCATGTGTGTCTATCATTGTCCTTGTGTATAAAAAAAAAACAATGAGTTTATTGTATACAACGTTCTAATTCACTGTAAGATATACATACCTACAGCTATACATATATATGGGGGTACATATTATATATTTTTCTTTTGTATATAAAGTGATGCAAAATATATTTATTTGTCTACACCCACATATATACATACATGCATATATTGTATAGATAGGTTTGTATACCAATTCGTTAAAATATATTTTGCGGGCAGTAGAAACTTTCGTAGCCACTTGTTCCCTACCTTTAACCTTAAGGTTTTGACGATTATGCGAGGCCGCCTTCCTGATATAAGGCTTTTTTGGACAGTTTCACCTCTCTGAAACTTACCCGTTTTCAAGTCAGAACGGAGGCGATTTCTTGGAGAGAGAGATATTGAGAATGAACCAATGGGTACCAAATTTGATTCACATATTTTTGACGCCGAAATAATGAATGATTTGACCTCAGTGCAGATAGGTTGAAAGCTTACCAGAAAGTGTTTCAAACGACTTTCTGTCGCTTCGCAAAGTTGCTGCCCATTATAATTGAATATGCCTTGGTAAGAATCCGACAAGAAACTTACAGCAATGCTTCCTTGTAATTGTCTTTGGAACACACGAATTATTCTGCTGATCGATGAATGGTAAATTTTGTATGCGAAATTTTAAAATAAACATTGCATCATCATTTTCATCTGTTTAATTGATTATCTACAAGATATGGATGGAGTGTTTCATGTTGCTTGTCATCTTCGAGGGTTTTGATTTCAAGCACATACACTTGCATCGTCCCAAACCTGCATGCACGAGCGGAAACGCATACGTAATATGCACACATGGGAGGGGGTGCTGAGCATTTCACGTCTTTAAGGGTCTTGCGAAAGGTTTGATTGTAGGCCCAACCTTCCTAGTTCTTTTACAGGGCTTAGAAAAACTGAAAGGCCGCTGTAATAAATGTGCGAACCTGAGAGGGGAATATGTTGAATAAAATCTTAACTGAACCGACTGCATTTTCTTTTAACTAAAACCGCCGAATTTTAACATCTCGTACCATCTGTAAATACAGATATTTGTGCATTTACATGTAGATGCACAAATGTATATATATTCATAAGCATTCATATGCCCGCGTACGGACACATATATGTATGTATGTTAATCGTCTATACCGCACAATGGTATCTAAACGATGGTAATTTAAACGTATGACTGCAATTTGGAAGACAAAGTTTCAGTCGATACTATTTACTAAACCACTTCAGAGGTACTTTATTTTATCGACTCCTAAAAACGAAAGCAAAGATAATCCTGGAGCGATTTCAGATCGGAAGGTAAGGAACCGGTACGAATAACTGTAAGCAATATTTCTGACGCTCTCCAATATATGTATTCTGTTAATACAACACGCTTCACCTATGATCATATCATGAACGTCCACAATCTCACGCGCAAAGACATATATGCATGTATGTATGTGTAAATGCAGGTGTGCGCGCACACACGCGGGCATATATATATATATATATATATATATATATATATATATATATATATATAGAGAGAGAGAGAGAGAGAGAGAGAGAGAGAGAGAGAGAGAGAGAGAGAGAGAGAGAGAGAGATAGATAGATAGATAGAGAAATATGCACATATATATGTAACCCAATACAAAACTACGCCCTATGTGTGTGTACTCCATGTATACGCACATATATTATATATGTATATATGTGTTTATATGCGCATGTCTGTATTAACATGTATATCAATCCATATATACATATGAAGATTTGTTCACTATACACTAAGTTTGTATAACAAACTGGATAAGTCAAGACTGGAATAACTTTGAACATACGTCTAAACATGTCGTGGTTAACCTAGGTCGAAGTATCAGCACCATAAACGAGAACGGCAACAAACTATCGCTCACGAATGTAATCATCTTATAATAACCTTCAAATTTCTTTTATATTTAAAAAAAATCGATAGATCCTCTTCTTAAGCAATACTTTTTGTAAGAAGAAATAGAACGTGACAACGAAACAATTGCTTGCGAAATAACGCATTATTTCTGAACTGAGAGATATTTAGAATGCATCATCTCATTTCCCACACAAGTTTTGAAATGCAATTGGGCATTGGATGATTAGATGTGGGACGTTGGCGAGAAAATAACTTCGTTCTCATGTCAAGATACTAGCGAAAATTACATTTCGTTCACATTAATTCTGACTGATATTATCCAAAACCTTGACACATCACGACATGTGACAGTTAGAAGAGAAATCTGGTGCGTTTATGAAGTTTTAAAAAGATAGCCATAGATGTTATATAAACATAGCCAAACTAGAGATGAAAATAGAATTTTTATGTTTTCTGGTTTGAAATATCTACTTTGAATTAGTCTCACTGTATATATTGATAATGTGAATGATGTATTCATATCGATATTCTTAAAAAACATACACATAAACATATTATATTTAAGAAATTACTAATACATAGGCACACGCATAGCAGTGTGGTTAAGAAGTTCACTTTGCAACCACTTAGGCAAGTATCTATAACTATAGCCCCGAAACGACAATGCTTTGTGAATGAATTTGGTAGCGGCTGGGTTTCTGTGGTGTGTGAATAGATAATTGAAAGAAAAGGCGTATCAAGTGATGAGTTATGGTTGAGCACTTTAGCTCTTGTTTCTAGGATTGTAGGTGTTATAACACCCTCTGTCATATTTAATGACAATTACAGTTTTCCTTTTTATAGTGACAATTATAGATAGAAAGATAGATAGATAGATAGATAGATAGATAGATAGATAGATAGATAGATAGACAGATAGATAGATAGATATTGAAGGTCATCATAATACACACACACTCCGGCAACCACACAAATGTACATGCTAACAAATACACACACTTCTGCATATGTATAGATGCTCACATACACGCACACGTTTTCCCATATGCTACCCATACAGACATATATTTACACGTATAACATATGCTTTTATATACATTCGCGTAAACTCACTCACATTGTCGTGCAAACAGACATATAACATTTGATTTCTTCCTGGGTCCTCACCTATTAGAATATCATTCTGAGAGTCGCTGTATGCAACTTGACCAAGTATTATGGTCGGTTAATACGTTCTTTCATATCCCTAATAGTTTTGACTTTAAACGCTGACCGGTCCGAATAAAGTTCACATAGGCACGATAGTTGATAAATTAGGCGAAGAAATGTATTGTGATTAGAAAAACGGTGTCACAGGTGCGTGTGTTTTCCATGTAGGTGTGCTAGTTGGTTTACTCGAAAACTTATAAGATTGACAAGTTTGATGATATCAATGCTTCTTGATAAATGGACATGTGTATTGGTTTAAAATTTGATTATGTACGCATGCCGATTGACTTTTGGCTGTCCATTGTAGACTACTTTTGATATGAGCGCACTCTAAATCTGGGGATATGCAGTCGGTTGTGTTCTATCCAGAGTACAACAGAAAGCCGTATTCCCTGCAGCTTATGTGGCTGTAAGTATGCGCCAAACTTCTTTTCAATTAATCTAAGAATACGTGGAATAATTTCCTTCATGACTGTCCATTGCTTTTGATATAAACAGATGGTAACAAGAATAAAAATTGAAAGTCAGCTCTTCATCTATCAGATGATTCAAACTTATGTTTACTATACCAAACCTGTTAGAAATAAATAAGAAATCATCTAAACTTTATATCAGAATAATAATCTGTATATATTTTCATTCTCTTCTGTTATCACATTTAATTATAATCGTGATTAAAATGCCAGACACTTGTGGAATTTGTAAAGATATAAATCGAATCGTATGATATCGTTTTGATGGAGGAAGTATCGCTTTCTTCATTTGATATATGGCTTCAGATATACAGACGACATTTAGTGAAACTTTACGACATTTATCTGAAGAGTATAACTGATATACCGGAAACCGAAAAAATATCGCGACATCAACATTAAATATGTGGCCTAACGTTCACTCTTAAACGCGTTGTACGTTTTATGTTATACTACTTACATTAAACTCAAAAGCTTTATATTTTTGGTCGACACATGAGAAATAGTGATATCCATTCATTTCTTTAAATAATCAATGTCCAAATTATTAGTACGATGTTACATTCGGCGATAAATAATGGATTATTTGTTATGTGACTAATACAGTTCTATATATAAGAAATACGGAATTATGTACACTATTTACATTATTTACATTTGAGAACCTGGGTTCTCATTCCTGAGGTATTTTTCGATGCTGTTCCCGTTATTATTATTATTATTATTATTATTATTATTAATATTATTATTAATATTATTGTTATTATCATTATTCAGGTCACTGAATGGAATCGAACTCGGAATCTTGGGTTTAGTAGCCCGCGCTCTTAACCACTATTTCATATACCCGTCGGCAATTATAGAGTGAATTTTAGGGCTTATAAATCTAATATTCTCCTATCCTTCCTTAATACCGGTTTCTATATGCTATTCATGTCTGCACTCGGTCTTCTTAGGAAGTTCTTGTGTCCTAGCGTACGTGCTGCTTCTTTTAGTTTTAGTATTTTCCAGTGGTGTTTTCTGTCTATTATTTTAACTTCATCCCACAGGGGCAGATGGTCTCCATTTTTCCGTATATGATGAGCTATACCCGATTCATCAATATCTCCCCGTGTCACAGGTTTGCGATATTCCTCTACCCTTCTTTTGAAAGGGCGGCAGAAAGACGTGGAAGGATCATTCGCGAAATAAACTACAAAAAGCAAATAATTCCGAAGCTGTCATGGCCTTTCGATATTTACTTTAATAACTAATTTTCAGCTTATTCCAGTTTCAAGTACTTTGTTTAGCTGCAAGTGAACCCTTACCCAATTGACTTAAAAACAAATGTGTTCCAGTGGTCACTTTATTCCTTTCTCACACGCTATTTATATTTAAATTTCATTATGCAAATTGTTTTTATCTTTATTTTATAAAAGACTGTAGGACTTAATGCAGCAGCCATTTATAACTTCTCATCAGACAAATTCAGATCCTTCTAAAGGTTCATCGGTTTCACGGTTAAGTTGTTGTAAAGAAATTTATTGCACTGTCTGCTTATAAAGTGGTTATAGGGTTAGGATACATCCAAAAGAAACAACCTATCTTTTCATGACTATGGCTAATCAATGCAAAACACTATTTTCTAACAAATACGTAATTTCTTGACCATGAAATAAAGATTTCGGTTAAAGATGTCACGAATAAACATGCAGCAACTTGACCTGCAAATCTCAGTGTCATCGCAGACCAACTCACTATGGTTACGCTAATTACCACTGCCTGTACATATGCATCACATTAATCCATCTGCGAAAAATAAGCCACTGACAGAAGCCATCATTTTTGGCATATGATATCTTATGCAAACGCGTAGCTCCAAATTAGTTAAAACGTAGCTGAGATGCCGCTGTACATAATTACATGAACAAACTACCGATATGTCTCCATCAGTTGCATGCGTTTATGCATTACATTGAAATCCTGAAAGAGTACCAAAGAATACAACATACATTTATACATCTCTGAAATTTCAAAACGTTCTTTTGGTCACTTACCACAAGTTTCTCCTCCAATTCTCACCAATAAAATCTCTATATTCATTGATCCAGTGAAATTTGTTGTATTTGCATTCAACTAAACGCAGATCACAGTCAATCGACAAAGCTCAGGACAAAGCAGTCTTTCCAATTCAGTGAGATAACGGCTATAATACACATTGATATCAAGTTCAGAAACAATTACTCTCATCCCACACACAGAAATCCATTTCATCTAATAGTATTTCTAACATGTTGATGAAGCAATATACGCCAACTCTGCTACAGGTTCTCACTTAATTTTTCGAAAACCCATACATTCACTGTCCCTCGATCAAACAATATTTCTTTGAATCTATCTATCTAGGGATTCAGCTAAAACGTGTAATAGAAATTTAAAACAAGCACAGACACACACTCATCATTAAAAATATTAATCTTGTTGTTGATGTTGCTACTTTTCGCAAGTTTGCAAATGACGCGAAAGAAATATATTCCAAAATGGAGGCGAAAAGAATAATAATTTTTTTTTTAAATGAGAATTATTATGATGACAAAATGTGGGAACTCTTGATTTATGTTTCCACTAAAAGTAATAGCTATAGATTTTCGATATCTGGTGCGTAAATCTCTCATAATCAAGTAGCTGCATATTTCATGACTTGAATATGTAACTGAGCTATTTACTTACTATTTAGTCTATTTTTATGAATTCCGGATATTTTCAATATCACTTTTATCTGCCCACCTAAACCTTAATCTCTATACATGATGTACTCTAAACAACTTTTTTTTATTTTCCTCCGAACTTTCTAGGAAGTAATTCCTCTCCCTCCTTCCCTTCCTTGGAACTTTACAGGAAGTAATCCTCCCTCCTCGGAACTTTCCAGGAAGTAATTCCTCTCCCTCCTTCATGTGGGAGCAGTTTGCAATTTTGAGGGCTTACGAAATGTTGAAGGTGTATTGTATGTTAAATACACAGGATCTACACAACAAAGAAATCTGACTGAAGCGATGCACGACGGAAGCATCAAAAGCGCAATTGCTTTCAGAGCTAAGATATCTCTAGGCATCCATTTATGCCTTGAATACACTTAATTACTGATAAAATACTGCAGCAGTTGGAAAGGTTGATAGCATTTATATCACAAATAAAGATATAACAACGGAATATATGTTAGTGACAAGAGACAGGGTTACACCAGCTCCAACGTATTATATTTCCCAGCGATGCAACACCATTTATCACAACAATAAAGCGTTCATTTTACACAATGTGCTTCACCTTATAAATACTCTCATACATATGTATGTATATGTATGGATCTATATACGCAATATATGCAGACGATTTTTATCTATTCATATATACATATATGCATGTATAATATGTACGTATATATATATATGTATATGTATGTATGTTTGTAGGTATGTATATATGTATGTAGGTATGTACGTATGTATGTATGTATATGGACATGCATGCGCACAGAAAGGTGTATCTCTCTGTAATATATACATCCATGAAAATATATTACTATTGAAGTAAGACCCAAGGAAAAGAAACTCACTTGAAATATTCATAAGAATCAAAATCAAAAGACAACCAAAATCTCGTGCCAAATTACCTTAATACAAATTTTACTCCAACAGTCAAAGAGTGTGGTCGCCCCAAATACGGAATCTGCATTCATGCTTAAGAAAAAAAACATACTATAAAATCGAATCACGCCATATCTACACTCTTCACCCGTCCCTCTTCACCCGTCCATGAACGTGCCAGCTCACCGTCTGTTGTTCAAATTATGAGGGAAAGAGAAATATTTGTTTCCTGATTAAAAAAAAAAAACTTACACAGACACATCGGGTTCTGAATCTATAGGTAGTGTTTTAATCGGTTGTTGATGTTATATGCCAAAGTGACACTTGAAATTATTATAACTGGTGCCATCTACTTATTTTGTGCATTGAAGCCCAGGACCGCATTATTCACAGTGCTTAACAAATTACTTTAGTAACAATTACTTGATTGAATTGATATTTCATCTGATAATCTGGCGTTATAAGGTGGTTATGCAATCGTTTATGTAACGATCACGGAAAGCATACTACGGAAACATTTATAAAGATAATGTAATTTATGATGTAACAAAATTAGGGAAATTTTATGTTTTATTGTGCTTTTGGATTTACATGATATAATATATTCAAATGTATTTAATACCAAGAGTAAATCAGATAACGAATTGTTTGATACCTAATTGATAGTAACATATACATAGATTATAAAGACTTTCATAAAAATTTAATAGATGAGCGATCGCATTTGATATAGTATATTTTTAATGCTTACACACACACCTGTGTGTGTATATTAATATATATAAGTGTAAACAGAGCTAGCGGTTATAATAACCGACTAAGGGATAAAATATCCGTATATACTATCGGTGTTCCTTACCCGTACTATCCCCAGGCATTGGTGTGCAGGCACACCGCGCACGTACAGTGCAGATAACAATAGAATAAACAAGATTTTAACAGGAACCAATGCAAATAATCAGAAAATGGAGAAAACCTCAGATTAATAAATACATCGATTTGACCACATGTATAGCTTATCATTAATATAAAGCATAACATAACAAATAGGTGAAGTAACATAACTTGCGGCCATTTCCGATCCGTTGCCAAAATGCTGTCTATAACTAAATGCGAGAATAAAATTCTTCATCTTTAGAGGACATTCGAATTAAGGCATGGAGCTTCAACAGAGTAAAAATGAAGAGCATACTATATAGACAAAAGGAAGAAGGAAAAAGAAAGAAAACATGGCCTAGAAAAAAGTCTGGAAGCCGAATAATGTAAAAGCATATAATTTACCATCTTGGGGCTACGATGTCTGTAGGCAAAAGAGTGAGCTAGTAATGGTCTAGGAAATACTACAATTTATTAACGGATAGATGCAATTTAAAAGTAGGGTAGGATGTTTAAAATAGATGTTATCAAGAAAATGTATATAAGGAAAGTACTAACGTGACTATCAGATGACAGTACCTATGCTAACGAAGGAAACTCAAGTAAATGTAAACAAATCCTTCTTCCCTTTGTTTATATTGTATGCTCTTGTCTTTTACTCTGATGAAGCTTTGTGCCTTACCTCGAATGTCCTATGAAGGTGAAGAACTTTATTCTCGCATTTTGGCAACGGATCGGAAACGGTCGTACGATATGTTACGTCACCTATTTATTATGTCATGATTTGTATTAAAACCAATTAGCCCAGAGATGTAGTTCAATCGATGTATTTTTTTCATTTTCTCATTATTTGCATTGGATATATATATATATATATATATATATATATATATATATATATATATATATATACATATATATATATATATATATATATATATATATATATATATATATATTATGCTATATATATATTCATAAAATTTTAATACGTGTTAAACAATTATTTCCTTACTTCATAATGCAGTATTTTTTAAGCATTGATCACTTACGCGTAAAATTAGTAGAAATCCTTCATAATTTTTCAATATGCCAAGGACGTTCTGTTACATCACGAACAATGCTATATCATTAACACCGTTACAATGCACCAAGGAACATAATTAAGAATATGAATTCTGTTTCCAGCTGTGCATGTATTAATTAATCTAGGAAAATACCACTCAACAGAAACAGACTAACGTACTGAAACTATGGATAACTATAATAAACTCTCTGGATAAGCAGATGCAAATCTTTTCCTAGTATACGCTTTGCATGGAAAATACATTCATAAATTAATTAGTACATTCTGTTACAATCCATAGAGAATAGCTATCATGAATTAACAATAAAAGATCTATGAAAATATGTGGAATTTGTCCCCTAAAGCTGCTTCCTGAATGACAAAATAAAGTAGTAAGAGTTTTTTTTTTTTTTACTGGAACAAAAGAAACAATTTTCAGTTCCTCAGATATTGTTAATTTTATCGAATAAAGATTTTTCGTTACTCACGCACTCATTCTAATTGTGACTGAAGTTGGAGGAAAATATTCGGCAACGATTAGCTTCAGCATACAAAATTAACAGATATTTGTTGCATAATAGAGGGTATCTGATTCAATTTCAAATTTTCGTCTACGCATTTGCTGCAATTAAAAATCACATAACACGATATTAGCAGGGGTTATATTTCAAGGCGTTTTCTTCTTTACATTAAGATGTTGCTCAAACAAGTCTCGAATGCATTCAAATGCCATGCGAGATGTGTTTAGAATAATCCGAAACATTTCTCCAAGTTAAGAAGAATTGACATTTTGTTTCAGTTGAGACTGTCTCCAGACCAGAAATTTTGTAGAATTCTTCGACAAGTCGTACCGTCAAATCTGAGTTTCAGAGAAAAGTTCCTTTATACATTCCAAATTCGAAGATGATTTTTCACTAATTTATTCGAAATGCTCAATAATCTTACCGCTGCTTATGACATTTTATAGTCAGTTAATCTTATGTCTTATTTGTTTTAGCTAGATGCGACACACACGCGCACACACACAGACACACAGACACACACACACACATATACACACACACGCACGCACACACACAAACACACATGCACACATAAACGTGTGTGCACGCATATAGGTATGCATATATCTATGAATATATGTATATATATATATATATATATATATATATATATATATATGTTACATTTATTTAGGCATACGTACACATACGCATCCTCACATACACACACATACATACTATACACGTACATACATGTGATTTCATCTATATGTGTAAGTACACATACATACATGAGTATAAGATTTTTTATGTTTAAATTTCTTTCCACCCTTGAAATAAAAGAGACAATTTTGAAATCTGTTTCGAAAAAGTTTACACCTAAATTAAATCGATATCTACCTTTGCGTGAAGATAGCTGTCGGCGTGTTTTGAAGAATACGCCCCTTTGAGTACAATTGACTCACACATTAGGGTGATATATTTAAACATTAATCTCATAATACCAATACTTTGTGGGTTATTGCAGATAAATTGTGTTTCTTCCAGTTTTCTACAATTCATTTTGAAATTTCGTTTTTGTTTGGGCTTTTTTATATACATTTTAAATCTTTTGTATAGCTTTGTAATTCTTTAAATATTGTTATTCAACGTAGTTATTTTCCAGTATATACCAAATCGATATTCTTATACCGAGTGAAAAGTGCATTCGGTTTTGAATATTTCGGTATTACATTATTAATTCTACATGCATTTGCTCGCTTCTAATTAGTTTTCTGTTTCCACTTTTATTATTTCATAATGCTTTTCTATTTCTATTTTTTGTTGGTGGCACTCCGTCGCTTACGACATTGAGGGTTCCAGTTGATCCGATCAACGGAACAGCCTGCTCGTGAAATTAACGTACAAGTGGCTGAGCACTCCACAGACACGTATACCCTTAAAACAGCTCTCCGGGATATTCAGCGTGACACAGTGTGACAAGGCTGACCCTTTGAATTACAGGCACAACAGAAACAGGAAGTAAGAGTGAGAGAAAGTTGTGGTGGAAGAGTACAGCAGGGTTCACCACCATCCCCTGCCGGAGCCTCGTGGAGTTTTCGCTCACTAAACACTCATAACGTCCGGTCTGGGAATTGAAACCGCGATCCTATGACTGCAAGTCTGTTGCCCTAACCACCGGGCCATTGCGCCTCCACACTATGTATGTATGTATGTATGTATGTATGTATGTGTGTATGTGTGTGCATATATATTTATGCACGTTTGTATGAATGTTTGTATGTATGCATATATGTAGAAATGTATGTATAAGAGAGTTATGTATGTATTTAAGTATAAATGCATGTGTACATACATATATACATATATTTATGTATAAGGTGGTTATTTATATGTGAATGTCTTTACGCATGGATATATGTATGGATGCATGTATACATCTACGCAAATGATAATGATGTGTCTACGTATACGTGAATAAATGTGTAATATGCAGCTATATCGTATCCTGCAATGCTATGTAATGGACCAATTAACATTTGTTGATAAAATACTCTAATTATAAGTATCAGGAAAAAATATATCTACTTGCATACTGTGAATCACAGACTACCTTACTGCGTATAGTATAAACAATCTACTAGAGTTCAAATAGCAGATAAAATTGTATTAGTAATTTTGAGAAAACGGAAATGCAGGCATTAATTTTTTTTTATCTGTAAAGCGGTACACTGTCTAGCGATAGATAAGTGTTTACCGTGGCGGCTGTAGGTCTGTTCTTCATTTCTGTCAAATATTGTTGTTTAAAATTTGAAATATCATTTACATTGAAAATCTCAACAGTGCATTTTTTTGTCTACAAATTCGATACTTTGAGTAGTTTTATTTCGGACTCATAGATAGAGAACAGACCCCCTCACTATGTTAGACATAACAGAATATAATAGTATAATTCATGACATATACTTACATATAGATGCATACATAGATACACACACACACGCACAGACAAACACACATACACACACGCATATTATTATGTATATATATATATATATATATATATATATATATATATATATATATATATATATATATATATATATATATATATATATATATATATATAATATATATATATATATATATATATATGTGTGTGTGTGTGTGTGTGAGTGTGTATGTGTGTGTGTGTGTGTGCGTGCGTATATGTATGTATACATATATACATACATACATACATATATACACCTATATATGCATACATATGTACAGACACATCCATACTCATGTACATACATACAGACACATACATAACATTATATATATATATATATTACTTTCTGACCTCTTATGTCCATAATATCTATCAAACTCTTTCAATCTCACTTTCCCTGCCTCTCACTCTCTCTCTCCCTCTCGTCTACTCTCTCTCTCTCTCTCTAATTATCTCACACTCTCACATTCTCGCAAAATACATTGATACTCATACATTGATATCTCGATGTATGTAAAAAGAAAACAAATCGTTAATATTGATGTGCATTAGTGTGTGTAATCATATTCGATGACTTCGGATGTATGTATTGACTCGAATAGCATCGCTGCATATCTTTCTTTCTTCGTGTAAAATACATAATGCAAAATGTATAATCCATGGAAACTACGTGGCATGCAGAAACATCGAGATGAAGGCAAGATAGAAATATAAAATATATAGTATCAAACATTGAAAAAAAATAGAGAAACATACGCTTTAGATATTTATATATTCTATACACTTAAAATTACAATTAAATAAATGGAAAAAGAGATGCACGGGAAAGGTAAATATCTATTGATTGAAAATTGAGATATACACAAATGTTGTAAGCTGTAAAAACTGAAGGGTCGTTGAAAGCGAAGACAGTTGAGTGGTTTCCTGAACTAATTGATGTTCATAGTTAAAATCACTTTGAAGAACACTGTGTAGGAATTATTACAAAGTTCAGTAAAATAATAATATATTGAAGTACTGTCTTTAAGTTGAATCTCTCGATTGTATCTCATTGCTTTGTATACCGCCACATTTTGTCAAGACTACGGAGTCGTTATTAATAAATGAAAGCTTGTAAGTAGTATATAGATCCTAGCAGATAAGGACATTGATATGTGTGTGTGTGTGTGTGTGTGTGTGTGTGTGTGTGTGTGTGTATGTGTGTGTGTTTGCTTGTGTATTTGTGCTTGTGTGTGTGTGTATGGATGTGTATATATATATATATATATATATATATATATATATATATATACATACATACATACATACATACATACATAGAGACATAAATACATACAGAAGTATAACAAAATACGCAAATTAACAATTGTTATCTCTATATAGTTGGTAAAATTTATTGAGTCAAACGTTTTGCAATATTTCGGTAAATTATTTGCTTCATTGGTCTAGTTACACCAGAAGTAGACTTGCATTCAAAGTAGGCCCAATGTGTAGCAACGTCTGTAGCCACCTTTCTGGAATTTCTTTGATCCCAAGCCGATACAGTTCTTGTCATTTGAGGCGAAGAAATTCTTGAAGCTACCGACTTCTCTTGGCTGAAGAGGCGTCGCGAGCGTAGGAAGTGAGCAATGGATTGGAACAAGTATGGATATTATGCATACTACGTATTGCACTGCACAATAAAGACTTATAATGAAACGATTGTAGTCATGCCGGATAATTCATTCACCTGTTAATATATATATATATATATGTGTGTGTATTTTTTCAATGTTTACAAATAACACAGAAAGAAATAATAAATAGTTACGAGGGTAGCAAAAATTCACATAAGTACAAAGGATCTAACGGTAGAAATTCCCGCTTTAGTGAAATGTTTTTAATTATCATAGATAAATAAATAAATGGAGTAAAACGCAGGTGCTATTCAAATCTTTGAATAACAACTGCGTTTAACTTCATATATATATATATATATATATATATATATATATATATATATATATATATATATATATATATATATATATATATATATATATATATATATAATGAAGGGAAAGATGTGATAAGGAAATCATGTATACACTGGGTATTAACAATACGTATTTCATTTGAAATACACTGTCGTTTTCAGTGACGTTTACCAATAAATGTGTTCCGATGCTGGGTTCGATATGTTATGATTTTAAGGCCGGGTTAGTACCATTTCGCATTGATTTCTCACCTTCTGAGAAATTTCAATTTCCTCAAACATTCCCTCTGCATTGTATAGAATATGTGTTCATTATGACCAAAGAAAAAAACAACAAACAAGTATAAAGTGTCACAGATCCGAATCTAAGGAATGGAAAGATGTAAGACATTTTGTATAAATTGAACAAGAATATTTATATGTTGATTGAGGTATGTTGGGTTTGAATATTCATCCAAACATCGAATCAATACCACACAATTGTATTTGGCAGTAACTCTAAAAATGTAAATAGATTCAATACTTTCACACTTTCTATCTGGAAATATCTTTGGAGAATTAAGGCATTATGATTAAAATAGTGCCCCGGAGCAATTTTATTCACACTAACATAGAAATATTTCACGCCAAAACCATTCATCAAACATTTAACAATTTTAGCCTTAAAATAATCAAGTAATTAGTTTTAATTTACATACAGATGAGCAAAATGTTTTTAAAATTTACGAGCCAGAAAAGTGAGAAGAGAGCTGTAAAAATAATACCATAACCACTAAAAATTGTATTTTCCTGTGGGAAGTAAATCAATTTCAGTCGACTCCACAACAGGATTTAGTTAATAGCCTACAACATTTTGCACTTCAACTATATTTGTTCGACTTAAAAGGAGCACAGTGTGTGACAGATGACGGCTAATATAATATATTATGTTCCTGGCATCATATAATCTTCCTTCGTGATGTATCACTTTCCAGTAAATATTGAATATTGGTTGTAGAGCCATTCCGTAGAGTTGTACGAAAAGACATCAGTAATTCGTTTGGATTTAATTTATTTCATAACATTCACCTTCTAATGTTGTTCAAATTGAGAAGTTGCTAGAGAATGAGAATGTTCAACTGAACTACTCCAGGATACAAGAGACATAAACGTACAATTCAACAGATGAAAAATAGACTACGAGGTGTTATCAAAAAGTTCCAGGAAGAGTTATGTAACACACCAGTAGATGGCAGCACACGGCTGTGTGCAGAATGAGAGGCAACAATGACCTTCACGAGATAGTGTGCCGAGTGACATTAGTGTATCTATTTTGCAAGTTGTGAAATTTGTGTTTTCTGTTCACGTGTATACTGAATTCTGCTATTTTTTTTTTCATGGACAGGACGCTGGAAGAAAGACCCGAGGTGAAAGTTTGCGTTAAACTTGAGAAGTCTGCTACAGAGACAGTAAGTATACTTCGGCAAGCTTACGGCGACGAGGCAACGGCTCGTACACCATGTTTCGAATGACATCGGCGCTTCAAATTCCGCAGCTCAATCAAAAGCATGCTCACCTTTTTTCCGACGTCCGCGGCATTGTGCATCGATAAATCTTCCTCCAGAGCCAATCGAGAGTGTTACTGAGACGTTTTGAAGCGTACGAGACAGGACATTCGGCGAAAGCGACCGGACTTTTGGAGCGTAAACAATTGGATTCTTCATGATGACAATGCAGTCTGTCACTCATGCGTTTCTCACCAAAAACAGCATTGTATCGCTCCCGCTCCCACCCTCTTTGCCAGATTTGGCCCCTACGGACTTCCATCGCTTGGCGAAGATGAACAGGCAGCTCAAAGGTCGCCGTTTTAACACCATTGTCGAAATCTAGAGCAAATCGCAGTGGCATACTGGAGATTTAGGGCGTGTGAAGAATACTTAAAATATATATATAATTCCAAGCCCTGCGCTACCAACGTCCAAAACTGAATATTAAACTTACAGAGTACACTGGTCCACAGGGAATTTCAATCCCAGAGCCTAAATCAGTGAAAGACCTGGGTATCGACATGAGTGATGATACCTCTTTCCAAGTGCACATTACCAGAATGGCAACAAAGTGCAGACGATTGGCTGGATGGATCCTGAGAACATTCAGAACCAGAGATAAGGAAACCATGATGATACTCTGGAGGACATTTGTCCTCAGCCGCCTGGATTACTGCTCACAGCTGTGGTCACCCACCAGTCTGAAATTAACAGCAGACCTTGAAGCAATCCAGAGGAGATTCACAAAGAAGATTGTCTCTTTGCAACTGGTCAGCTACTGGGAAAGGCTGAAACAGCTAAGACTCTACTCCCTGGAGAGAAGGCGGGAGAGGTATGCAGTAATATACATCTGGAAGATCCTGGAAGGAATTGTGCCAAATTTTGGCATTGAAAGCTACACCAATGCCAGAACGGGACGGCACTGCATAGTGCCAAAGATCCCAGCAATGCCATCACGCTTCAGGACTAGTTACTGCAACAGCTTGGGATTCAGGGGCCCACAGCTTTTTAATATTCTCCCAAAGAGCCTGAGGAATCTGCACAAAGTAGATGTAGGAGTTTTTAAATCAAAGCTGGACCTCTTCCTATCGAGAGTCCCAGATGAACCTACCTCGCGGCAGGAGGTGCAAATGAGAGTTGCTAAATCAAACTCCATTCTTCACCAAGTGCCACATATTGTAAGAGGCTCCCTGTAATAACAGTGTAGCAACACGGTGGTGCATCAGCATGGCCGCAGCTCTGAGCTGAAACTTTGAAATGAAATGAAATGAAATGAAATACAGTTACTGCAATCTTTACGGGAAAAAACTTTCTCCGGTATTGTAGTAGGTGCTGTGAAAGAAACGTAATATTCCTCCTGACAATTCTCTTTGTTAGAGCTGTTGCATAGATCGGGTCAGAGAACTAACTGAATTGGCATATACGTCAAAATTTTAGAACGATGAGACCGTTTCTTAGCAGAAATTGAATATCTGATATCACCATCTTTCATAAAGAAGATATGGGGAGATATTCATAAATAGCTTTCTGATTTTCAGAAGAGTAAGGGACCATTTAGCTCGTCTTATAATTAAACAAAGAAATATAGTTCACTTGCATTGCTTTTTCAAAATCCAGATGAAAAGCCTAGTTAAGCTTCATAGAAAACAGTAGCAGTAGAGAATACGTGTTGATGTAATCTTAAATAACTAGTAACCAAAAAAAAAAACGAGAAGAAAAGTAGTATATGTATACTATATCTCAGTTATGTGGAAGTGAAATTCCAGCGTAAAACATAATAAATTAGGTTTTTCTTCATAACTTTTCAAAGAACTAATCCAAGCCTATATGAATTTCAATCACTAACAATCAGAAAACGAAGCCTAGCAGCAATTTCATTTACAATTTACTTCAAGTGAAATTAACTTATTCATTTCTACTTCGTATAGCATCCGCAAGTTGCACAGAATGCATTGGCCATTTTTTTTTCTATCGTTAAGATTGTAATATTCTTTTTGTTAAAATGGAGGAAAATGCTAAAAATATGATATGTAATTAGGATGGGTAATAATCATGCGTTTCAAAATCACTCGTCGTGGAATCAAGTAGAGTGCCGAAATAGATGAAGAAGGATATTTAGAAAGAAATAAAGGAACAGAAAAATGTAAATTTTCAAGCTGAAAATTTCTTTTATGTTAGGAATTATTCTAAACTGGAATCAGATGAATTCGCTCGTGACAGTGATCATGCAAATTGCAATAGTGTTGGTAGGAGGAAATGATTATATAGCAAATGTTAAAACTCTGATAATAATGAAAACATGAATGTGATGTTCATGTAAGAAATTAAGGACGATAGAAATGATTGTATCAAGATAGCTGACGATGCGGCTTCAATCAATTAATTATTGACAGGCTAATCTCTAATCTGCTGATATATAACATGCTTTCTATTGTGTTTTTGACAAAGATCACCTTAGAAACGATATCTAAGAGAACCTGGAATGTGTGAATAGATGAAGGGTATCTATAATTAAAGAAGTAATAAAGATTGAAAATATAAGAGAAATCGAGAAGTAAATTACAATTTCAAAAGAACGATACATGCTTCAATCCATAATAGAATTATCTAAATGAATAAATTAAATTAACATAAAATAATGACGAATTGATTTTGAAATACCTTTTCTCATAAATAATAACTGTCGCTTTGAAATATTTGTTAAGAGCAACTAACCTATTGTGGTGTCGATTAAGCTAAATATTCAGTACGATTTTGTGCGTTTTATTATTATTATTATTATTATTATTATTATTATTATTATTATTATTCTTATTATTATTATTATTATTATTATTATTATTATTATTATTGTTGTTGTTATTATTATTATTATTATCATTATTATTATTATTATTATTATTATTATTGTTGTTATTATTATTGTTATTATTATTATTATTACTATTATTATTATTGTTATTATTATTATTATTATTATTATTATTATTATTATTATTATTATTATTGTTATTGCATCAATATTTCAACATCTATAGACAATTAAGTTTCGTACTTCTCTCCCTGTTCTCTGAAACGGTTCAATCCACTACACTTCTCTTTTATCAAACCTTCACACTGATACACTAGGCACGACGAATGTTCCGGGTTTCTGTATTTAGTTTTCACGCATAAACAAACCAAATAGATATATGCACAGGCATAGACACAGAGGTGGATACACATACACACTCACATATATACATATAATATACAAATACAATACACACATAGATATATATTTAATTTCTTTGCCTTGTATATATGCTTGCGTGTACGAATCTTTCTGTCTATATATTTATATATGTGTGTGCTTGAAGATAAAATGGAGAATTTATATTTTTTATTCCAAATGAGGCTCATCTCCATAAATGTTCAGATATATGTATGTGTAGCATGGAGATGTTCTAGCATTGCGTATATATATATATATATATATATATATATATATATATATATATATATATATATATATATATGGGAGAATGTACGAAAAAAAACAACAACAGACGAGGACAGGTGGTGTAAACAACAAAAGGATTATTTGTATGACACTCGGGAATACGGAAAGTCTTTAACGTTTCGAGCTACGCTCTTCAACAGAAAGAATACGGAGAAAAACACGGAGAAAAAAAATTGAATGTTGTTTGGTCAACGGTCTATCATATATATATATATATATATATATATATATATATATATATATATATATATATATATATATATATATATATATATATATATATACATACATATATATATGTGTGTGTATATATATTTTCATTTTATCTTATTCATTTATTTATTTTTTAAATTGTCAATTGGCAGGAGTGGCTGTGTACTAAATAGCTTGCTTACACTTGACTTTCGGTCTTGCGCGTTGGCTACTTCCTGTAGGATCCGAGGAGCAGAGTGGACGGGTGTTTTTCAACTCCGTCCAACACTGAACTATTGAGAAGTCAGCCGAGGTAGGTGGAAAAAATTAGACAAACCAGATTAGTGAGCTAGTGAAGCAGCATTTGACATGAGGTAATAATCAACATGTGCTGTGAATCCCTGAAGAGAGCAATTAAATATGAGTCAATAGCATTTTAAAAAAGCCCTAGTGTTAGATAGCAATAGATTAGAGGCATAACTAGTTAGTAAACTAAGAGAGAGGCATACCGTGGCTACTGGTGTGCAGAAACGCACTGAGGTTACGCTACTTAAATATTTTCCACTACAGTCAGCTGGTATGATCTTCATTTTGTAGATCATCTCTTTGCTCATCTCTTTAATGGATTTGCAGTACTGGGTTACGAAAACACCAGGATTGATCGTCTGGCACCTTGAATATCATAAGGCGCTCACTGCTCTCTATCAGTCCGGCAATACAGTCAGTGAACGTTCTGTAGCAGTAGATACGGGGTTTGTATGGTTTGGTAAGGGGTACAACGACCTCACGGAAACTATAGGCGTCAAGGAGGATAAAGTAGCGGGTGTGTCTCGGCGGGAGGTTTTCCTGTAACACGAGGGCTGCATCACATACGTTCAGATGCGTAATATGCTATATCTAACTGTACCTCATTTCACATCATTATGTGACGTATATACATCATTTTTAATGAGTGCAATATATTTGTATGAGAAATCAATTACCAAAATCAGTAGGGGATATGGTGATTTATCGACCTCTTAGCTCTGAAATGCAAACTCAACATTGCGAGTAGAATACTGCATGCAATTTCATGTAACCAGCATATGCGAAGTGTGTTATATGGCAGTTTAATTACTCTGCTAATACACAGTCTATATACAAATTTATAATCGTAAAATGTGATTAGATATTTATTTGTTCGAGAAAATATCTGAATTATTAAGTGAAATATCTGCTGCAATGTAATTTTCCACATGGAATCACTTGTATATGCAAATACACACACACACCTGCACACACACACACACATACACACACACACACACACACCTGCACACACATACACACACAAACATACACACGTACATGCACACACACGCACGCATGTACACACACAGAGTCATGTATATATACAGAGAGAGAGAGAGAGAGAGAGAGAGAGAGAGAGAGAGAGAATTCAAATGTTACTAATAGTGACTCAAGGTGCACTGTAGCACCTACATTACTATAAATAATACCCAAAACACTTATAACCATATACATAACACTAGTCTTTGTATCGACACAGGTTAAATCCTCTGTCAGTACACAGATTTGTATTCTTTGTAAATGTACAGGTCTTTGACTCTTATTTCTAGCAATGTATGTGCTATAATGCACCTTCTGTCACTATTAGCAGTTTCTATGGCGTATGCCCCCCCCCCCACCCATGTGGACGGATGCCAGTCCATCGCAGCGTTACTCAAGAAACAGGAAGAAAGTAAGAGTAAGTGGCGGTGAAGAGTACCAGCCCCTGCCGGAGACTCATGGAGCTTTAAGTGTTTTCGCTCAATAGACACACACAACGCCCGGTTTGGGAATCGAAATCGCAATCCTCCGACCGCGAGTCCGCTTCCCTAACCACTGGGCCATTGCGCCTTCACTTAGAGATAGGTATTATACAGAAATGTATTTACTGAAAGAGAAGTCCATATCGAACTCTCCTGTTTTCGGTTGTATTAATATTAACTATATTAACGACCACTGACGCAATCTCTTGTATTTTCAGCCATTGGTCATTTTTTTTTTATTTGAGAAAATATATCTGTATATCATTCTTCATATAAGTTTTGTATTGTAAAAGCTGTAGTATATGCGATATTCTAAAAGATCTCACTTCATAATTGATTAAATGCTCTAAACTTGGGGCAATAACATCAAAATCTGCCGAAACTAATTAAACTTTTGCACCTCGTCTCTCGCATTATAATATATTTCTTCATGTGATCCTACAAAATCTGAATCGCCGACAGATATGAAAACTTTAGTGTTGGAACTACGATAATGATAATACTTTTAACAGAATTTCTCTATAATTAGAGCTCCTTGATGCTATCTCGGTTTTATTTAATTTAACATTTATATATCTTCAGAGAAATTGGGTATATTTCGGCATATACGAATCTAAAAACATTAAAGATGAAAATGGAAAAAGATGTAAAGAGAAAGAATTTTGCGTTCAGTTAATCCAGCATGATAAATGAAGAGCAAAAGTGAATCGCAGAGAAATATGTGAGATGATTCTTGTTATCTTTTTTTTTTTTTTTCGGTAGCCAAGTGAATGAATTAGGTGAGATAAGTTATATGTGCGTTGTGAATGTGTTTGCACGTGTGCGAACGGGCAGAGAAAATATGTGTGTATAGTTGTGTACATCTGAAAGTTGTGTTTGTGTGAGTAAGTGTATATGCTTTTGTGACTAATGAAGATACAAAATGAAGCAAAATGGGTTTTTTAAGAACGTCATGCATGTTTTGGCGATGGGTAGTGTCTGAGTGTGCGTGTGTATATATATATATATATATATATATATATATATATATATATATATATATGTCTGTGTATGCATGAATGTGTGTTAGCAACGACTGGATAAGCAGGTAGGCTGAAAGTGTAGTGTGTATGTGCGATGCGTATGAATGCGTCCATACTGAATTGGTAGTTGGAGTTCACAGATGATGTTTACTGGTAAATGAGCGTATTTGGAGGAGGCAATGTCACTGAGACGGAAATTACGAGCTGGTCATGTTGCAAGCGGATCCATAACGTAAAACAGCTCAAAAACCGGTGAGCAGCAAGTAATTCTGCCCACGATAATGGAAAGTATGAGATATATTGGGTCATCCCATAAATAATGCGTTTTAGTTTTTTCAATTGCATTAACTAAAAGTCGGAGGAGGACGGTATAAACTACCTGCATCAACTTGCTATAAAATCATGTTGTAATTTTACCTTGTACTTATTCTTAGTGCAAGTTTTGAAGAGTGCTCTTCGATTTTAATAGTTATATTTTCAAAGCTATAATGGAAATGACAAAGGAGCATATTCGGCATATTTTGCTTTATGAGTTCAATAAAGGCAACAACGCTACGGAAAGTGCGAGGGATATTAATGCAGTATATGGGGATCGGACAATAAGCGTACGCGAGTGTCAATGGTGATTCCAGAAGTTTCGAGCCGGAAACTACAGCCTGGAAGATGAGCCTCGTCCTGGAAGTTCTATAGAGCTTGATGAGGACGTCCTGCTAAACCTGGTGGAACAAAATTCCATCGTAACTGTTGAAGAACTATCAGAGAAGCTTTGATTTGGTTATTCAACCATTCATCGACACCTGCGTGTTATCGGAAACGTCATCAAATTCGGTCAATGAGTTCCTCACAAACTTTCCGAGTCCTGTCGCATGTAGGGAATGGACGTGTGCTTTTCTTTGCTTTCACGTCTCACGGATGAACCATTTTTGGAGCGAATAGTGATCGGTGATGAGAAATGGGTTCTCTAAAAAAAATCATTCAAGCGCCGAAGGCAGTGGATGGGGCGAGGAGAGACACTGGTACCCTTCGTTAAATAAGGTTTTCACCTACGGAAGGTGCTGTTATCTCTTTGGTGGGATATGAAAGGTTTAGTCTACATTGAACTTTTAAACCCAAACCAAACGATAACAAATGATATCTACTGCGAGCAGCTTGCGTGGCTTAAGTCAGTACTACAAGAAAAATGACCATGTTTGGTTTCAAGTCGAAAGGTATTCTTTCATCAGGATAATGCTCGGCCACATACACTGAGGATGACTTTCCAAAGGCTGGAGCAATTTGAATGGGAAACGATTCCCCAACCACTATATTCACTGAACATTGCCCCGACTGATTACCATTTATTCCACAGATTACAAAATCATTTGAACGGAGAAATATGAATTCTGTAGATGAGGTCAGAACAGTACTGGAAGAGCATTTTTCGTCACGGACAAGTGAATTTTGCAAGAGGGGCCATGAAAGTCTACCCGATACATGGAAGAGAATTGCAGAAAATGAAGGAGAGTATATTTTAGATTAAAAAAGAACTTTGATTATCGTAATTTTGAAAAATAAAACGAGTGTAAAAAAAGCCGCATAATTTATGGGATGACCTAATATTTGCAGATTGGTGAGATCTGGTGTAGATGCATCGGACGGCCAAGATGTGTTCTCCGAATTGATCTGACAATCTGCAACCAGTTTTTCCCATATATTGCGATCTGTATCTCAACACATCATCTAACTTTCATTTATCCGTGTACGATGTTGTCATACATGTATTTCGATATTGTACTCTTATATAAGCTTATAACAGATATCCGATTTTTCACTTGACTTGCAGTTCCATTTAGGATCAATAACCACTTTGCATAGGTTGACACACCCACACACCGCTATAACACACCAGCACAAAGCCGGGTAATTTGTGTGCATTAAGATACAATACTCCCAAATTAGGCCAGACCCGAAAACTACAAATATTCAGTAAAAAAATCTGCTTGATATGGAAAAGTAAATATCTATAGCCCCACTATCAACTATATAAGAAGGGATCCAATAGCATCCTAGGCTAAGGAGGCGAGTTGGTGGAAACGTTAGCACACCGGGCGAAATTCTTAGCGGTATTTCGTCTGTCTTTACGTTCTAAGTTCAAATTCCGCCGAGGTCGACTTCGCTCTTTATACTTTGGGGGGTGGATAAATTAAGTACCAGTTGCATACTGGGGTCAATCTAATCGATTGGCCCCCTTCCCGCAAATTTCGGACCTTGTGCTTTGAGCTAATACAGATTTTCACATTAATATTCAAGTTGCATAGCTGTTGATCAAAAAAGAAACGGGACATGAAGGTGTTATAGTTGTCACCAAAGAATGGGCTCAGTCCTCAACTATTCAAAAAGCTTGATCCGTCTATGTTTAAAAGTATAAAAGATGGATATTACAATAGTTAAGAGATGTCCGCAGTGAAATCTCTGAAACAAATTAGAGAATATATATGTGTGCATGTGTGTGTGTATGTGTTTGTGTGTAAATAAATGAATGTGTGTGTGTAATTGTGCTTTTTGTTTCTCCCTCACCACCACTTGACAACCGGTGTTGGTGTGTTTATGTCACCGTAACCTAACAGTTCGGCAAAGTGACTGATAACGGAAGTAAGGTTAAACGAAAATACATCCTGGGGTTATTCTTTTATTCTTTGCCGATACAGTAATTAGTAACCAAAATACTGGGGATCGATCCAGTCGACTATAAATTTCGATGTTTCAGTCAAATGATGTAAACAACTGAAGTACATGGACAAATAGAAACTGAAAATGTACGAAACCTCGATCTGATATTTGTAGTTATATCCTCATCATGTTCAGATTCCTTGCTTGTATTCGCAATTTATTATAGTGAAATTGTGTGTCGTCTGAGTAAAAGTGAATAATCTAATACAATATTAATATGTTTACATATAGGAAGTAAATATTGTTAGATATCTCTCAAAAGGTCAGTGCATGATATATATTTGTCAGACGACTGTATTTGTAAATGTATGATGGAAAAGATCTTTTTCTATTAAACATTATAATTATGTTATATAATAATCTTCAATCTAACCAGATGCGTTTTCATATATCTTGATATCTTACGTTTCTACGACTCTTCAATTCCCCATAGAATTTTAACGAATCATCTAAGAAAAATTGGAAATTTGTAATAAAATAATACTACTGTGTAGGCGACAGTAGTTTTTGCTGAATGAAATGGAAAACTAAAAATACCAATTATGTTTTAATAGCTATTAGTGATGTATGACTTAGAAATTGAATAAAGTGGATCTCCGAGGTTGCGATGAAGAAAAGTTTTGAACGTGGATCCATATTCATAATGGAATGCACATTAGTCCACTATATCTACCACAGATATAGTCTTTATGCAAAGTTTCATTCCATTTCGAGTTGAATCCTTTCTATCTCCGCATCTGGAATTGCAACTTTGAACATATACTGATGTAATCACCAAAAGCCAAAAGACAAAAACAAAAAGCGGATCAATTGATTAATATCTCAGTTTAAACAGAAGAATAACAATACCATCTCAATGGCCAATTCGCACTGGTACCACAGCTGTCAATGAGGCAATCAGCGAGTAACTAATAGTAATATTAATGATAGCAACAATAGCAACAATAACAACGACGACGATGATGATGATGATGATGATGTTAAAGATGGTCCCAGTACTCAACTGGTACTTATTCTGACGACCTCGAAAGGATGAAAGACGGTGGAATTTGAACTAAGAACGTGAAGAAGGACGAAATGCCGCCAAACTCTTTGCCCTTCAGCCACTGTGTTGTTTCTGATAAATACATGAATACATACACATACATATACATATATATATATGACAAATGAAAGACGGAATATTGAATATACGAGAATTTATTATCAATCACGACAATTGTTTCGACACGTCTAGCATCGATCCCTCGTGGGTAGGAGACTCAACAACTGGTTCAAGAGCATCCGGCGGTGCAGATGTATCTCGTCGGGTGATAAATAAATACAACTCGATGAAATAATAGTTCCGCAATGTAACTTTTCGTTTTGTAGAAAGAAAAGCAGCCAGAGGGAGGAAATATCTTCATTTATATAGATAAAAAAAAATCACAGGCAGCAGAAAGAGAAACGAACACGCAATCCGGAGAGAAAAGTATAAAAAATATTTCTCCAGACTTACTTCCCAAAGACTGGAATAAATGGAACTTTGCGTAATTATTAGTCCGTCTCTAGAGAGCCACCACCAACGGTAACACACTTCTTCCATCGCTGCATGCAGCAGTAAGACCTCGTCTGTAGAAGTCGCTAGGTTGCGTATGGAACTAAGACTTCACCTCGGAAATAAGTTCATCATCATCTGAAAAGTGCTTGCTCTTCAAATAAGACTTCACGATTGAAGGCAGTAGAAGTCAGATAGTGGGAGGTCAGAAAAGTAAGGGGATGAAGGATTTCATAGCCGCAGGAGTGTGCTTTCATCTGAACAATATTCGCATTGAGAACTGAAGTGTTATCTTAAAGGAGACGAACTCCTTTGGTCAGCATGACACGCCTCTCTGCTTTGAAGGCGTCCTTTGCAGCAGAAAAGCATAATATATCCCGTTAATTGTGGTGCCCTTTCCCAGAAAATCCATCATTACTATTCCGTGCTGGTCCATAAAGAATGTGCGTATCACCTTGCTTGCTGAGGGTTAGATACGTACTTTCTTTGGAGGTGGTGAGTTATCATGCTTCCATTGTTTAGACTCGATTTTAGTCACATCATCATAGTGATAGATCTATGTTTCATCCTGTAAGTGTCTCCCTCGTTTTCTTGGCACATTCCTGAAGGAGCCTGGAAGCAAATGATTCGTTTCTGCTTTTCGAAAGGTGTGCGCATCCGGTGAATCCATTGTGCAGACAATTTCCTCATGTGAAAATGATTGTGAATGATTTTTCCAAGGACCCTACACTTATCTTCATTTCTTGGGCTTGTTTCCGAATAGTCATGCGGTGATCCTCCAAAATGGCGTCTTTCACTTTATGGATAGCGTCATTATCAATGGCGGAATGTGGTCGACCAGGAATAAGAGCAGTTTTACACGAATGTCTGACCACATTTGAACTGACAATAACAATGCTTGACTACGTCGTGTGATGGTGTATCTTCACCATAAACTTCTTTCATCACATCGAAAGTCTCTTTCGTGTACAACCTTTGAAGCATAAGAACCTGATCACTGATCTGAATTCAACTGCCTCCATTATAACATCTAGTCCACTTCAGCAGCCGTACAAGACAATCGAATATTAGTGGAAAACTGCAATTTAGGATTATACCTGTACAATTTCCTTGTCCTACAATATCGGACGTGGGTAAGGGGAGAGCTTTAATGAATACGCCTCGTATATATGTATTTTATTTTTTAAAGTCATATGTTTCAGCAGATAGTTAATGTTTAGGGTGGAGAAACTTCTGATTTTGCGTTTATTATACTTTGTACGTTTGTTCTTACTTCACACGATTAACTTTTCATAACCTGCAGCGGGAGAAATGAATGTCAACGGAAACCGGACCAAACCGTATATTCACTTCTAACTCGCATATGAAGAGAACTATAATTTTGCGGCATAAAATATTTAGCTTAAAAGCACTAAAATACAGGTAAAGCGTTTTAAGATATATTAATGGATAAAGTATAGTGTACATTAACTACTTTTAATTTCAAGACTTATAAATAATACAGCTTAGATGTTATGTTGAATCAACGTTCTCTTATCTATTCGCTATGTTGTACCTGAATCTAATATTCATCTAATGAGTCTAAACACCGAAAACTATTTTACTACTTGTGAAAGTGCACAGATAACATTTAATACAATTCCTCTCATAAACTCAATATCAAATCACAACAGCGGGCACAACTGCTTTCCTAGTCGTAAAATGTTATGCTCAATACGTGTGATGGGAAAGGAAGCTTCAAATACAACCAACACTCGTCTTGTCTGTTCACCTGACGCCGTCAGTACTGTAATCGAAACAAGTTATAGAAGCAAAACCCGGTACACAGTCATACATATTACTGTATATAGACAGATAGATATATGTATGTATGTATAGATAGATAGATAGATAGATAGATAGATAGATAGATAGATAGATATAATACACACACACATACATACACAAATACATGCATACATACATACATACATACATACATACATACATACATACATACGTACATATATCGCGCAGATTCCCTGTCTTTCTCTCATTGCCCATTTCTACTCTTTATTTATGAATGGGGAGCTTGAGTTATAATGCATCTTTCATTCGCTGATTGCTCAAACAGGGACGCTTCTCTTATGGATACGTTGTAGTTACTCTAGTGACAGAACTTGGTGATCTTGACCGTTGTTCTTCATGGACTCCTCCATTCCGTATCACAATACACCATGCTCTATTCCTAAAACTTCGCTGCATCGCTGGTAGGGCATCCACTGTTACGGTCGTCGTTCGATGAAGTATTTTCAAAATATATGCATAGGAGTGGCTATGTGGTAAGTAGCTTGCTTACCAACCACATGGTTGCGGGTTCAGTCCCACTGAGTTGCACCTTAGGCAGGTATCTTCTACTATAGCCTCGGGCCGACCAAAGCCTGGTGAGTGGATTTGGTAAACGGAAAATGAACGAAGCCCCTCGTAGATATGTATATGTATATATGTGTGTGTATATGTTTGTGTGTCTGTGTTTGTAACCCCAACATCACTTGACAACCGATGCTGGTGTCTTTACGTCCCCGTAACTTAGCGGTTCGGCAAAAGAGACCGATAGAATAAGTACTAGGCTTACAAAGAATAAGTTCTGGGATCGATTTGCTCGACCAAAGGCGGTGCTCCAGCATGGCCACAGTCAAATGACTGAAACAACTAAAGGGTAATGTGTGTGTATGTGTGTGTGTGTGTGTGTGTGCCCGCGTGCGTGAGTACCCGCATATATGTGTTTGAGTCTGTGTGCGTGTTTGTGTGAGTGTGTTTGTGTGTGTATGCTTAGGAGTATGCACAGCCACATACATACCTGTATATAACCATGATCTGCGGAGATGCAAGTGTAAAATGTATAAAACTACATTTTTCTGTTGCTGACATTGTCCAAATAAATCAACAAAACAGCTTGAGTTGACTATTAAAGCTCAATTTAAACTTTAGAAAAGATGTATACCTTCGTGAATATATTATTTATTTCATAGAATTGGAATTGGAAAATAAATTATTTGTTTGAATAATATCTGTAGTTTGTGCCCTATTGGACACATTCCTGTATTGAGATATTGTTTTAAATTTTAAGATATATGATTGGCAATAAATTATTCTGTCAAACATACCACCTGCTGAATAATATGAGACTGTGATTTCCACAGATTTGAAACCAGGGTACAGCTATTTCACGTTTAATTAAAGAGGATGATTCATTTCAGATGCAAATAGAAACATCAAGTAAACAAAGTCGGTGGTTGTCGCAGAATTAAATAATATTGAACGCTAAGACTTTAATTATTAGGTTCAATAGTTTCGAATTATGGTGATTAATCCTAACGTCAGTGAATTTGTTGGTTAAAACTGTAAAACGTGAAACTAAATGCCTTGCGGTATTTCTTTTCATTCCAAATTTATAACATGCCGCAGTTGTCTTTGTTTTTCAGCTTTTCGACATCGATAAAAAAAACATGCAATTTCAATATACTAACATTGATTCCAATCTGAAAAGCCACTCATGCAGACACTAGCCTTGTTCCTTTAACACATGTAATTAAAACAAGATTGACGCCATAACTAGTATGTAGTTTCTTTCAATACTATTTTGGTGTCACATCTCTCAACTGTTGTTTTTACATTTAATGCTGTTGCAGACGGTTAAAAATCTTTGAAGTTGTTTACTGCACTTGCATGTTCAAATATCGATTTAATATAATACAATGAACCTACGCCATTCAAATATCAATTTTGTAAATTGTCAAGAGACCATACTGATATCGAATTCCAGTTGTCTGCAATGTAGTGAAGGAAAGCAGAATGTTAACTCTGTTTCAATACAAATTTGAAACTATTCGTCTACTTTCAGGCTGTTAATGACATTTAGAATCGTATAAACTGAAAAATAACCAAGTATCTCATTCCATTAATATATAAAGAATTTTAATTAATAAAATTTTAATCAATAGTTAATAAACCGAAAAACGTAATAATACCTTACTATGCTTCGATGGAGATATTATAGTTTATTTGGAGCTGAAATACCAATAGAGACATGATTATTTTACATGGCCGTGGAAAATATAAGTACATCTTTTTTTTAGTCATTCAGAAATCTGACTAAATTTAAAGTGAGATGGATAATTGATCTAATATCCTTAAAAGTAATTGGTACAATTTTGGTTTCATATTCTTTTCTACTCAATGGACAAGGCCCGAAATTTTGAAGCATGGGGCCAGTCGATTAGATCAACCTCAGTACGCAACTGGTACTTAATTTATTGAACCCGAAGAGATGAAAGGCAAAGTTAACCTTGGCATAATTTGAACTCGGAACATAAAACCGGACGAAATACATATTCCTTTACTACCCACAAGGGGCTATACACAGAGGGGACAAACAAAGATAGACAAACGGATTAAGTCGATTATATCGACCCCAGTGCGTAACTGTTACTTATTTAATCGACCCCGAAAGGATGAAAGGCAAAGTCGACCTCGGCGGAATTTGAACTCAGAACGTAACGGCAGACGAAATACCGCTAAGCATTTCGTCCGGCGTGCTAACGCTTCTGCCAGCTCGCCACCTAAATATGTACAAATATTCTTTTCTACTCTAGGCACAAGGCCCGAAATTTTTGTGGAGGTGGGCCAGTCGATTATATCGATCTTAGTACGCAACTGGTTCCTAATTTATCGACCCCGAAAGGATGAAAGGCAAAGTCGACCTCGGCGGAATTTAAACTCAGAACGTAAAGCCCTGCAAATTTGTCAAAAAAAACAAAACAATAATAATGATCTATTGGCTTCACGGATTATCGAATGCAATTCTGGCGAAAAGAAATCCACATCGGCTGCTTTCAGCTGAATAGCATTCCAGAAGGTTAAATATTATTTCCAATTTGTCTAGATCTTGTCGGAAATGGAAACGAATGAAAATGAGTGTAAGGGATGACATGGGATGAGGCTAGATGATAAAACGCCTGCACTAGGAGACACAACTTCTGTGGGAGCGGTGAAAGAAGCGTAGTAAAGACAAAGTGTATTTGAAATGTGCAAGTAATTCATTCATTTACAATCTGCCTGATGACCTTTTTTCCATTGTTGTTTGTTAGGGTGTGGTGTGCCTAGTTGCAGCACAGTATATACGACTAAATTACTGTCTATACAGTTCCTACTTTCGTGTTGTCTAAACTCAACAACTCTTCAGATTTGGAGTGTCTGTTGTCTATGAAGAGAAACTTGTTGTCTTTAACATACAGTTTTCGTTATCTAATGAATGCAAGATCGACAAACCATATACATACATGCCTGTGTGTTTGTGTATGTGTGTGCACGTGTGTGCGAGTATGCATGTATACATAGATACATGAATATATACATATATGTATATATATATATATATATATATATATATATATATATATATATATATATATATATATATATATATATATATATATATATATATATATATATATATATATATATATATATATATATATATATATATATATATATATATATATATATATATATTGCATTTGATCGGTATTAATTAGGCGAGACGGGTAGAATTCGCAATTGAGCTTTGGCCACATCATTACATATTTTCTGAGAAATTAGTGGTAAATTGGTAAATCCCGAGTTTGAAAGAAGAAATAGATTAAGTTTACGTTTACACAGCGCTTATAATGTGAAGAAATGTCATGCCTCAAATATTCTTAAGTCAATTTTTGCTCAGTAATTAAGAGCATAAATTCTTAAACATAGCGTAATAAACGTATTTTGATATTTGTAGGATGTAAGATGAAATTCAGCTGTTGGAATAATGTTATTCACTTAAATATGATTGCACCTAATAAATCTATTCTTCTGTTAATTTGTTCCATAAACCTATTCACGGTTAAACACAATGACTTGAATTATGTTTATGTAATAACATATTGGATGAATTACTTCGTAATAGTTGAGACGAGATGTTTGAGATTCATTTTCAGTCTATAACACGGGAAGGCTTATTAAAATGAAACGGAGAAGCTGCTTAATGAATTTACACTTAACTTGAAGTTTTTATGAATTGAGTTCCTATACACAACGATCGCACGTCTAAAATAGGAGTCTAATTAGAATTAAATAACACCGTATTGTCTTAAAGTAAATGGATGGCAAATCGGCATAATTTAAATTTATACATTATGTTTGAAACACTTATTAGGCATTGGTGGAAACTGGAAGATGCTTAACCTTTAGTTTGGTATAGGACTAAAGAACAGCATGAATAGATTTAAATTATAGATTTAAATTATAAGTGTAACGATGGTACACTATTTCTAGTAGTAGAATGATCGAAATGCTATCCATACAGGCGCTGGCATGGCAGGAACCTTGCTGTCTATCCACATGCTTTCGGATTGCACCTTGGGAAAGTGTCTTCTTCTATAGCTTCGCGCTCTCTAAAGCCATGTGAGTGGATTTGGTAGGCGGAAACTGCAAGAAGCCCGTCATACATACTTGTATGTATGTGTGTGTGTCTTTGTGCCTGTTTGTCCAACACCACCGCTTCACTACTGGGGTTGGTGTGCTTACATCCCCATCAATTAGCAGTTCGCAAAGAGACCGATACAATAAGTACCAGGATTTTTAAAACATAAATACATGTTGAGGGTTGATTCGACTAAAAATGAAAGGTGGTGCTCCAGCATGGCAGCAATCTAATGACTGAAACAATTAAAGAATATTTCTGGAATAAAAAAAAAATGTTTTTCACTAGAAAATAAATAAAACAGAATACATTTCAAGTAATGAAGCATTCTTTCCCAAATTGTATACGGTCATGGGTGTAACATGCAGTTACAATGACGAAGAGCAAAAGTAAGATCAACAGAGATACTCAAATATATTTCATTTATCGTCGAACTTTATGCTTGTTTAGGCAAACGTAGTAAATGTTAGCTAACCTTAGCTTACAGGACTACAATTGAATATGCAATACTCACAATATGCACACCGTTTGTGTGTGTGTGCGTGTGTGTGTGTGTGTGTGTGTGTGTGTGTGTGTGTGTGTGTGTGTGTGTTAGTAAATGAGAAAACTGGAAATGAAAACAGATATTTAAAGAACGTTTCCAACCGAGAAATTGTTTATTTACTTATGATAAGCTTAAACCCTAGATAATATTGTAGATTGTAATAACATTTACACTGATATGACAAGTAAACATGTCAAGAATAATTTTTGTCATCTAATGGTTTGTTTGCTGAAATAGAGGGAACCACTAAACTCACAATAGTACTCAAGAAGAGTATTCAACGTAGGTTCTTAATGTGTTATAGCACAGTAGAGTAAATGCTGTCTACAAGTGCTTCGATTTATTGTCAGCTCACTCTCTCTTTGTCTCAACATATTGTAGTTCGGCAGTGATTGTGTATCCTGTTTCAGTATGATCTATGACAACAATTTTGAGAATGCCTTCAAGTAAAATTAGTTTGTAAATGATGTACAAGAAAATATATTCAGTCACGTTGTAAAGAATATCTTTTTTTATAACGAAGATGCATATAACAATATGTCTTCAAGGAATACGAAACAAATGGATTTTACTATGTTGATTCATGACTACGTTAAAAGATTTTTCAGTTACCGATGTTACAGTTTTTTAGTGAAATACCATTTTCCGAAATCTCCGTGTTAATTTAAATTGTCAATAGTTGAGGAAGCTTAACGGTACTAATTCCTTATGAAATTGCACTTGCACACGTAAGAGGAACATCATAATAATTCTTAATGCTTCCGGCTAGTTTTCTTTTCTCTCCTGTGGAAGTTGTTCAGGTTTTACGATGCAAAGATAGGAAAGTAAGAAAGAGTGCGGCGGACCTGGAGTGAAATAATGGGAGGAAATTAGCATTGGTTAGTATCAGTTGAAATGACAGGG
>NC_142943.1:50984081-51001581 GCF_046866305.1 Octopus bimaculoides
ATGGGTGCATTCTCTCACACACATGTATAAACGTTCATTTTCCAGTGTCGTATCTCTTAGGACACCTTTTGTATTATATTATTGCTTTGAGGCGAAAGGAGAAATATTTTAGTTATATTTGCAGTACACATATGCTTATAATGAATATATTTGCTCTTTTCTGAATATGTTAACTCTGACAATGGCGGTCTGTAACATGGAAAAACATATTTGAATCATAGATATTTAAGCTGTTATGTTCTTTTATTTTATTGCTTTATGCGGTTGCCATATGAATGCAAACAGCTTTATTTTCCATACGATGTTCAATGCCATCTACTGCAGACACACAGAAACAGCAAATATTGTCCAGCGAAGGCTTCTAGAAACAATATCTAAAAACAATAACTGGAAAGAATGACTAGACACAATGACTGGGAGATAAATAATAATAATAATAATAATAATAATAATAATAATAATAATAATAATAATAATAATAATAATAATAATAATAATAATAATATTAATAATAATAATAATAATAATAATAATAATAATAATAATAATAATAATAATAATAATAATAATAATAATAACAATAATAATAATAATAATAATAATAATAATAATAATAATAAATCCCCTGGTACAGTAGCAAGAAGAGGCTTTCATGGCTTTTGATCTTAACTGATTGGAAGTGTAACCATGTACATGTTTTATCTCGGTTCTAAAGATGGGCTACAGCAAATATTGTTCTCAATATCACAGATTCAATTTGTCAGTTGTTTGACTTTAAGCAGTTGAGCATGTCCCTTAACAACAATATTTTACCTTAGTTGTCAGAAGGGTATATATGAAGGAGGCATCAGAAATACTGTAAGCAATTTTTGCGGGGAGTTACTTTAGATATTCGGAGAAAAAATGGAAAACAAAAACGGTGCTAGTCTTTGCTTTGTCCCTGTTGTGTGCCGTTTGTGTTGTACAATTAGTGTTCTTTCTCAGTATGTCTTTCATTCTTTTTTTTTTTTTTTTTTGCATTTGTAGTGTTCCTTGTCTGAGTTTATGTTAGCTCTTGCATATTCGTTTTTTTTTATTTTTGTGTTTCTAGAAGGAAGAGAACCAGAACTTTTTCTTTCTCTTCCTCCCAGCAACTGACCAATCTCCATCACTCACCTCTGTTGATGTGAATGGTCCAGCTTCGTCCGGCGCAGAGCTCTTTGTCTCTACTATCTTCTCCATTGCATCCTGCTTCGCCTCCTTCTCACCTGGAGCTTCCTTATCTGGTCTCTTTTGTTATACTTCTGGTTTCTCCTCTTTCTCCTTGTGTGCTTCACGTTGTAGGGCCTGGGGGAACGTTTTCCTTATGTAGCCCTTCAGCCCGCACCCGAAGCATCTTGAGGTTCTACCGTGGACAGTGACTCTCAACCTTGTCTAGTCCGGTAGGATAATGAATTCTGGTATCTCTTCTATATCCCCTGGTGTGGCTTGAATTCCTCTTGCCACACCAGTTCTGGTGTGATAATATAAGTTCTTGCCACACATATAAGTTCTTGCTACGCATATAAGCTTTTGCCACACCAGTTATGATGTGGTAATATCCTCCTTAATGTTGGAACATGCGGCTGCCAATAGCCACGTCGGTTTTATATCGAGTGAGATTTTGGGATTTTTTACCAGGTATGTCGGCAAAAGAACTATCTTCTTCGTCTGTAAGGTGATCACTGAATCCTCCTTTGCGTCGACTTTAGGCATAAACTGTACTTCCTGGTACCAAATATTTTATTTCTATTTATAAATGACAATTTAAACATTACAGGCTTCAGAGAATCTTCTATGTCTTCAATGGACACTATCTCTATTTTCTTAGTTTTGGCGTCTCTTTTCAGGCCAAATTAAAAGGTTACCTGCCATTTAGGTCTCAGTCATAAACCAGCGTGTCTTGAAAAATTTACACTTACAGACCCGGAATAAATTTTCGGAATTTACCATATAAAATTGATATTTGAAAAAATCGCGTTTCTTTTGAGGTTCAGTTTCTTCTATAGAATATTGTGCTGAGATGTATATTTCAATAGTATGCCTATTTCATATTAGTTAGTGTCTTGTCAGTTATTAATATTTTTAATTTCCATTTCATGTTATTGTACACCGATAAAATTTGCTTGATGTCTTAAAAAATTTATATCATTCACCTTGATATTCCCTGATTATCTTAATGATACTAGTTAGCAGGATGTTCAAAGTTAGCATCTTACGTACATGCTCATGGAGACTTAACATTTGACAATATCGGACACTCAACAATCGTGTAATATATTTTGTTACATGTATTTCGTTATGTATTTTCCTTTTCTTTGGGGATAATCCAGCGCATCTAAAACACGATTTTCTCTTTCAGCTATTAGCCCAGAATATTTTATGGAGTTTACTTTTATCCGCTATCAAGCTATTAGAATTAATGCAGATTTCCTTTTGCATTTTATCTTTTGCATGCCTTCTATCTATTTTGATTTTCCATTGCATTTTCCTATTGTATTGTTTTGTCATTATGTAATCTTTAATTTTCAGTTTATTCAGTATGTATTTTGCAATATATTGTTTCGTTACGCATACCGCAAATCTTTTGAGCTTTTTCTACTCCATACTCCATTTGACACTTAAAAGTTCCTTTTTGTTTCCTTCTAAGTATTACTAAAAATTCCTTTATTACTTTATAACAAGTATCTCTCCCGATATCATTGTCTCCATAGCTTTTAGCTTGATGAGTTAGCCGTATCCAGCATTCTTTCTCAACTGTGATTTTATATCATTTAAGTTCAAGCTTAAAGAAACTACAGTTTGTGACTGAAAAATGTAATCAACATAGCAATCAAAAAGAAACACTTAAGACGTCTATAAGTGAATATAATGAAACAATATAGCAACACTCAGCTCTCCATATTAGTAAATATAATTCATTAATTTCCACAAAAGCATCTATTTTCAAATACACTCAAGTGAAGCTTCGTGAACATTTTCTCTTGACAGTCTCATCTCTTTTCTAATTTTCATTATCGTATTTTTTAAATGTATCATGGATTATTTTACTGATTACAGAATAAACTATAACAGAGTCTTTGTTCAATTCATGTGCATATTGTCAATTTACGCTATAATTTATATATCATATCTATATGTATATATATATAATATCAATATGCGCAATACATATGCCAGCAGAAAGCCGCCCGGAGGATGTTTTTCTTCTAGTGTTGCTTGATTTAACATTGTTCGAGAATGGGAAACTGTTAAAGTATTTAAACACTTTTCACCACGAATCTATGAATTAAGCTTTATAGCAAAGGCTTCATCTTAGTAATGTTCAAAATGTCCACTCTCATCAAATACATAGTACATCTTACTACTTGTACTTTAGACTAACAGAAGTGGAAACACCTCATTGATTTTTATCAGCAAAAAATAAGTAAACTGGTCAATCAATTCGGCTTATATTTCAGATTTATTCCCAACATCAATTAGGCATCTTCAGTCTTATTTAACATCGAATTAAGGGAAATCATTTGGGTCTGCTGTTGAATACTGAGATGAAACTTTGACGGAGTACATTGCGAAGCATGTTATGCAGTTGTTTAATAATGTTGGAGAGTGGACCATCATACTGTTTCTAGTATAAAACAAAGATGCGTTATTGTGAGGATTGAAATCCTCAAATGAATTCAGTTAAGCGTTAATGATATTCTTTATTTTGGTAACTGAAATTACGTTCCAGTTGCTGATAACTGATAATATGTTGTAATGCTGATATATATATATATATATATATATATATATATATATATATATATATATATATATATATATATATATATATATATATGTGTGTGTGTGTGTGTGTGTGTGTGTGTGTGTGTGTGTGTGTGCGAGTGTGTGTGTATTACTGATACAGAGAGTAATAGTTACGTTATTGTGTATACTTTTACGCATGTTTATATGTATACATATATATATATATATATATATATATATATATACATATATATGTATATATGTGTGTGTGTGTGTGTGTGTGTGTATGTGTGTGTGTGTGTGTATCCATCTATCTAACTATCGTTATATATACATTGTATACGCAAATACATGCACACATACACCTACATATCCTAGTCTTTTTGGTTGAAAATTGTTACATTTGATGTCAATGTTATTGGGCTATATTGATCGATTGGAATCCAATATAGTCTTGGTAATTACAGTATTGACAACAGATAAAATAAAAAGTGAAAAAAAAAACAAAGATTTTACCAATCACGATCCGATCGGGACAGTGTCAGTGTCTTATAGCGTTTGAAAATGATATTTTCCCATCATCCTTATGTATTTATTATTATTCGATGGTTTAGTTTTACACTAAAACATGTATTAGATTATTTGGAGTCCAAGGTGTATCAGAAAAGATAAGTGAATTGAACATATCTACACGGAGAATATATATCTTAGCGCGTGAATCAGTTTGCTGTATAATTTTTTTCCTCTCTGCGCTTATACTTTTGAATGTGCTGAAACATGTTTTTGTATATATTTCTTGTAGCTGTTTAGTATGAGATTTGATAGGATGTTCCCGATTGAAACCAAGATATTTGAAATGTAATAGAGTAATTTTGGCTAACGGAAACACATATGCATTTGTTATAACCAGATCGTAGCGTTTTATATTGTATCATTCTAGGCTATACCTTTTCTGACACTTACGCAATTATTGGAAGGACACAAGCAAGAAAATAGCAATAAATTTATCCCAGTAGCCATGATTTCTCGAGCAGGCGGTAATATTTATTATGATCTTAATTAAATACAAAATTTTAAAAATAATGGTTTTTTGTGGTTACTATTCCTGCTTCTTTTTTTTTTTTTGCTGTTCATATATACGTGTCTCTCTAAGTGCGATATTTCTCTATCAGTGGCATCAAGAGTGACAGTGGTACGGAGTTACATGTATAACGGTGTTTTGGTACCACTTTTAAAAGGGTGTCTTATCTTATTTATATGGTTTCGACTTGGAATAGATAATAGATATATTTTATTTCTTGAGTAAGTATCTATGTTGATAAAACCGTCATTATAACTTAACTATAAGTATTATCACTATACATAAATCTTAACTCAAGTTACATAAACGTTGTGATGAATTATATACATCAAGACGCTCAAACGTACATGTTGAAACGTACATGTATGTTGAAGATAACTACGTCGGTGTTCTTTTTCACCGCTATGACAGTTTCGTAGTTGCAAAAATAAATTTCATTAACATGTTGAAGAAAATGAAAAAAGAGAAATTATTTATTACATTAGTTCGTTTACGTACATTTAGTATGTTTTACACAATTCAAATAAGTCTTCTTGATTTAAGTAATAGACATTTCCTTAAAATAGCCAATATCTCAAAGGAGTGAGTATCGTGGAAATGAGCGGCAACCAACGAACACTGATTAATTTCCCAGCATCAGGGTTTTATAACTGCTCATACCTGAATTCTAAGAATTGCATTTTGTGACAGATTTCTGTTTGATGAAAGTTTAGAATTTAAATATGGGCAATAATTTTAACCAATGGCAAACTAACAATTATACTTGTTCGGGTAAACATGACCATTACGTCATATTACCGCCAATAAGGTTTATTTATGACCTGCGTCGCTGCACATACACTTTCGCAAGACCGATTCAATTATTTTCACCTTGTGAAGCACAGTGCAGCCAGAAAGAACATGTTTAGCATTGGTAGGAACATTGTAGCTAAACAAGAATTTTATTCGTCAAGAAAAATGTCAAGGTCATTACATATCTCGAAAATATATCAAATGCTCGTAATTCTGACTAAATGAGTGACGTAAATAACCCTTTTAGGAAATATATAGCAAATAATTAACAGTGACCAGTGATACTTCTTAAGAGTTCATATGTTTCCATCTGCACTACTACTACTACTACTACTACTACTACTACTACGACGACGACGACGACGACGACGACGACGACGACGACGACGACAACTGTTACCGTCATTTTGTTGTATCTTTGGCACTCTTAAGCGGATATCTTCTATAAGAATACAGTTTTAAAACTTCTAAACTTTTACATGTAGATGTCTAATTAAGTTGCAACATATGTTTTCCTATTTTGTTTTTAAGTTTTCAACAAAACTTTTATTATCATGAGATTATATTCGAATGCACATTATACTGTTATTCAATCCTCTAATGGCTTACTGACAATGTAGCATCTGCTTTGCGTATTATATACTGCAATTCAGCCGTAAGATATTACATGTTTATAAACTTGCTTATCTGGCTATGTAAATAATGAATATTATAAAGACTGAAAAAAAAAACATTTTTTATATACTAAAGATACTTGTCTGGAAAATTTGCAATTATTGTGTATTTAATGAAAGAAAATGATAAACAAATATAAAGATATACTAAATTTTTTATATTACACCTGTTACAAAAATATCAAATCGCTATGTCATTGACATATTCACAAGTTGATTAAAAAATTCGTGCGTTTTCAGCTGTGGTTATGAAGTAGATATCAAAAAAGGAACCATTTTGTATTAAGTTTATGCCATTCAAATGGAAGCGCATGTGTTTTGTTTTGTATTATTATTGTAAGGTTTATCTGATATTTAATAATCGACTTTGGATTTCATTTTCTTTTTATTATAATGTAAAGGACTTTAAATAATTTCACGTCAAACATTTAAAGTCAGAAACGTTAATCGTCCGAGTTAAGTGATTTGAAATGATGTGCAATTCTGTACTGTGTTCAAATTGCTGAGATGTCCAGCTAATGTGCGTTACCACAAAGCAGTGACACTTGGAACGTATCTGAGTATGGTGTAGACCTAGTGAACATTGTATGTCACGTAGGTAACTATTTTGAGGAAGTCGATATTTCAGGCTGCTAGTAGGGAAATGAAATTCATAAATCTCATTACTTATATCTTTGGCATAAAGATAAAAATCAGTCCTTTATAGGTATCTCTAAATTCGAAATTTTATATAATCTATGACGTTTATATCTACTGCGACAATGAAACACATTGAAGCTAAAGAATTGCGGAATGAAAATGTAAGCATTCATTGAAGCAATGCTGTTAGTATATGAAACATTTTAAGAGAAAATGTTCTTGAATTATCATATATTTTCTCCAAAGGTATAAGTCTATTTCTTGTGGCAAAGAACGTCTACTGAAAGGAATAGAGGCGAGAGAAATACATATCTGGCACTGCAAATTTTGCAATTATATTTTTAAAACGTTAAGATTAGCGTTACACTATTTCCGCTATTCTTACACTTTGAAAGTTGTTTAGCAAGTGTTAATGCGTTGAATAGTTTCCCTGATATAAATCAGATAAAACGTTTTCCGAAAAAAAAAAAAGAGAAATTCAGCAGTGTTTTACATGTAGAAAATTTGAAAAGTAATATGATTATATAAAGTTTCCAAACGCCTTTGTGTCAGACAAATAATACATATCCAATATATCGAAATGCGTAATTCAGAAGAAATATCGTCACAGGTATACGCAACAGTAATATACCAATCAGATAAATTAGAAACACGAAGTCTTATAGATTAGATTATCATCTATTTTTTTATATAAAAAATTCCGCGTTTGTAACATAAAGGTTACAACATGAACACTTTTCGTCTATTATATAACATTTTCTAGATAAACGCCCTTTCTTTTTCCTCTTTAACTTTCAATTTTTCAGCATACAAACACGCACACCAATACACATATACAGATTAAAGTAGGAAGTGATATCTTTCCTAAAGATTTTATTCTAATTGAGCCAGAGTAAATGCATTGTAACTTTACAGTTCCATAATACGCTCTCATGAACATAAAAAAAAAACATTAATAGATACTACTTTTAAAAAATCTAGATGAAATTGAATGGAAAAGCACCATAGCATTATATAGTTTCAGTAAAACAGCATTAGGCATGCATTTTATCGGTTGTTCAAATTTGCTCATACACCGACTTCGGCACTTATATTGATTTTATTTTCTTTTCTTTTTTGTATTCACTACGTTTATCTTGTATATATATTCAGTTTAATATTGATGGACAAACTAATGAAACGACAACGTAATACCATAATTGTAAACACAAACGCACATAGCTGACAGCTCTCGTACATATATGCGCACGCACAATTTCACAAAATTATACCCATATATGATGGATGTTAAGGTGGGTTATGCTTCTATTATTACAGTATTTTTAGCAAGAAAAAGTTATTCTCACATAACTTAGCATTGGAGACGTTAAACGAAGAACATATAAATATGAATGAAGAATCATTTCAATGCAAACGTAAGGTTCTCGACAACATTTAGCAGTTCTAGGTGTGGGAGTTTGGCCGTGTGGTTACTTCCTAATTCTAAAATAGTAGTTATGCTATTGACAGATGTTTCAAACCTATGTAACGCATCGCTGGCTCCCTCACCTATTTTTCTAATAAAAAAGAAAAAGAAAAGAAATAACGAGAGTAACATTTAGCAGTTCTAGAAACCTCCTGGTAAACGTGCGATTCGTTCAATTTGCTTATGCCTAATAGATCAACAACAATGAGGTCGACAAAATATATTTTTGCTGGCAGTTCAACAGAACCACTTACGTTTTATTTAAAGCGTTTCTTTAATTTTTTACTCGTTTCAGTCACTTGACGGCGGCCATGCTAAAGCACCGGCTTAAAGGGTTTTAGTCTAATAAATCAATCTACCCCAAGACCTAGATGTTATATATAAACGGGCTGAGGACAGCAACATGCTTTAATGCAGGCAAATTCCAAGCACTCCCCCGCCAGCTAATTGGTGCTCAGAAGTCACAACAACGATACTTTGTACCAAAAGGAGCAACGTTCCCAGTATCACATACGGTGCGTGATCTTGGGATTAATATGAGAAACGATGCCTCGTTTCACACCCATAACACAGAGATGGTAGCGGTGTGCAGGCGAATGGCCCAATGGATTCTGAGAACCTTCAGAACAAGGCACCAGGAAACTTTTCTGGTCCTATGAAGGACATTTGTCCTCGGTCGTCTGGACTATTGCTTTGAACTGTGGCCACCTTACACTGTTGGATTAATAGCGAAACTTGAGGTACTACAGAGAACAGCTGAGCGTCTGGGGGAGACCAAAAGAGCTACGACTCTACTCCCTTGAACGAAGATGGGAGAGATATGCAGTGATATATGTGCTGAAGATACTAGAGGGGCTGGCACCAAACTTTAGAATTGAGAGCTATACCAGACCTCGAATTTGACGTCACTGCACTGTTCCACAAGTCCCAGCTATCCCATCAAAGGTGAGGACCATGTACTGCAAGAGCTTGTTATTCAAAGGCCTACAGCTATTTCGCGCCTTGCCAACACATCTGAGAGATTTCCATTGCGTCGGGATAGATGTTTTCAAGAATAAACTTGACCTCTTACGGTCCACGTTCCCACATGAACCAATATCAAGGCAAGAACTCAAAAGAGAGCAGCGGTGTCGAACTCTCTCCTCAACCAAAAGCCATTCACATAGAATTGGCCAATTAGAAGGTGATTACAGTGGCGCTGCCCCAGCATGGCTACAGCCTTAGTGCTGAAGCATATAAAAGAATGAAATAATATATATACATATACATATTATTCACCGGTGTCATTACAAATGATATTAAAGTGTGCGCACTAATATATATGTTATATATTGCATATTGACGAATGCCGCATCTAGGAATATATTTAACAAATAAATATTATATCACCTTACAAAAAGCAGAAGTTTCTCATTAAGTTTCTGTCTGGTTTCTTCAAATTATTTTCGTCATATCGTTTTCATTTCCTTTATTTCCCTTTTCATCACTTATAACAAACAAGACTGATCTTTTTCTTGATCATTATATCATTTACATATATATATTTCTGGAATTAAAAAAAAAATGTTGTAGATAAAAATTTGTTATTCGTACATGCACACACATACACGTTTTATCTCTGAAATATCTGAAGTTTTTGATATCTGAAATATCTGAAAGAAAAAGTATATAACCCTGGCTATACTGTTTGACACCGTGGTTGACCGCATACTCTACTGTCACCAGTATATCTTTGAATTAGTAGGGCTGTATTGAAACACTTTCGCAATTTTAGGTTATCTTACTAAACCTAATAACGTAGACGCTCACACAAGGACATGCGCATGCACACATATACAGAGACCGAGACATATATACTTAAATATATATGTTGGCAGCCATACGGAAAAATTGACAGTAAAAGAGATAGATATGCAGTAATCAATACTGCGAATGGAATATCGAAATATACAATTCGTAAAAAAAAAAACCTATTTCGTAACTCTGAGATTTAGGCTTCTATATCTCTATTCAAATCAATGCAAAACGGGAACCATTTAAAAGGACTATTGAGAGAACAAAGAGAGAGATGAATCAATTGAGTGGGAGTATGTGTAAGGGTAATGTATTTTATTGTGTGCTGAAGAGAGAATACACGTTTTTATATTGTACAGCAAATAAAGACATAAGGCAACGATGGAATTTATACATAAGAACTGAAACTATGTTTTGTCATTCACAGAACTTGCTTCCAGAGGTCATTCACAGAGCTTCCTTCACACATAATTATTTCAATATTGAAGAAAGAAAGAAATCTGTAAGAAAAACGAAGCTGTTGAATGCAAAAGAAAAGTGCAAAAGTGTTTGTCATAGAAGTTTCTTTCTCAAAGCCAATTAAGTTGTAGAAAAGTAACCTGAAACACGCGAAGTTATTTATAAGTAAACGGAAAACATCAACAAACAGTGATCAAAGAGAAAAAAAACTGAAGATGAACAGAGACTTCTTGTAAATAACATTTTGTTGAGTGCAGCTTATAAAAAAAAAATTTAATAGCCTTGGCTATGTGGTAAAAGCTTGTTTCCCAACCACATAATTCTGGGTTCAGTCCTGCTTCGTGGCACCTTCAACAAGTGTCTTCTAATACAGCCTCGGACCGACCAAATCCTTGTGAGTGGCTTTGACACACGGAAACTGGAAGAAACCCGTCGTATATATAGGTGTGTGTGAGTGTGTGTGTGTTTATGTGTGTTTGTGTGTGTATGTATGTGTGTGTTTATGTATGTTTGTCTGTATTTATCTCCTCACCATAGCTGGTATGTTTATGACCCCATAACTTGGCGGTTCGGCAAAAGAGACTGATAGAATAAGTAATAGGCTTAAAAAGAACGTCTTGAAGTCGATTTCTTCGACTACAACCCTTTAAGGTGGTGTTCCAGCATGGCCGCAGTCTTACTGTGTTTACTGTCTTGTTCTCACTGTCCTGTTCTTGTTAACACCTTCACCTTCCACAAAAAATTCCAAATTTTATTTAATTTGCTTTGCGGGAAGACTATTCTAACGAAGTCGCGTATTGTACTCGCATTCGACACGCAGAGTAGATGGAACAGGAACAACTGATGAAGGGTTATACTCCTTCTGTTGCATGTCTCGTTTCTCTATTTGTGTTTTCGTCTTTATGTTGGCGTTTCTCATTGTCTTTAACGTTTTTTTATGTCCTGTACCCATATATGCATGTACGTATACATATAGATGTAGGTATGTACATATATGTATGGATATATGCATATGTTTATATATTATTTATATTATATATATATATATATATATATATATATATATATATATATATATATATATATATATATATATATATATATACATATATATATATATATATATATATATATATATATATATATATATATATATATATATATATATATATATATATATATATATATATATATATATATATATATATATACATATATATATATATATATATATATATATATATATATATATATATATATATATATATATATATATATATATATATATATATATATATATATATATATATATATATATATACATATATACATATTTATATGCATGTTTGTCAGTATGCATGAATGTTTATGTCTATTCTCTGTGTAACTGTATCTGGCGTAGGCAAATCTTTGCACTGCTCAAATATTCACACATACACGCACCCCTGGAACATATATATATATATATATATATATATATATATGTATATATCTTCTTTAAATTATTAATGTCTTGCCAACAGATCTCAACTAAGGAAAATGTCAAATTAGTAATTATCTTCTTACTAGATTGATAAATGAAACCCGAGACGATTTACTGGGCCTGGTAAAATCGATTATATTCCCTTTAGGGGTATGCGCCAATAGGAACCTCCTCCAACATTTTAACCTGTTTAAGCGTTAACATGAGTGTGCACAGAAGTTCAATGTGTAATTGACTTCACGTGTTACTGCATTAGCGGAAATTATTTTTGTGTGTGTGAAGAACAATACAAATTGATATTGTTCAATTTACAGCATTGTCATTTCAAATTATAAGGAAGTTTCATAAAAGCAGAGTTTATTGCCAAAATATTATATTCATTTTCATGATTTACAACAAGAGATTTCAGCTACTTTGAGGAGAGATTTGTGAGTGAAGGTGTGTGTTGTCATGTTTACATAAATACATAAATATGCTTACATCTTTTTTGTATGTATGTGTGAGTGTGAGGGAGCGAGAGACAGACAGACAGATTGAGTGCCTCCTAGAATCACTCCCTTTTTCTGTCTCCCCCACCACATGCACACATACATGAAAAAAGATGTATGCATATGTATTTATAACTGTACGTATACATGATTATACACACATTCACCGACTATCGCTCTCTCTCTCTCTCTCTCTCTCTCTCTTTCGCTTTCTCTTTCTCTCTTTCTCTTTCTCTCTCTCTCTTTCTCTTTCTCTCTCTCTCTCTCTCTCTCACACACACACACACACACATAAATGTATACAAACAGATGAAAAAAACGCACGTGTGCGTGTGTGATAGACTACAATTACAGAGCTGAACTAGGCGCGCAAAAAATAAATAGAAAAACATTTGTTACGGAAATTAACGAAGTGTGCGGGTTCAAGCGAAAGAACGCCCTTATTTTGGGGGACAGAGATACAGTGTGTGTTTGAGAGAGAGAAAGAAAGGTTGGGAAGAGAGAACAATGCAAACAATGAATCAAATAAATATGAAATGAAAAAATCGTATAAATAAAAGCTCGTTAAAAACTAACGAATATTTACATTTGTGAACTTGAAATATTCAATAATAAAAGGAAGTTCAAAACCTAAATTTTCATGAAAACTTCAATTTATAAAAAATATCACTTGTTTAGTAAATATTTCTTTCGTTAATTTATCGTATTTGTTTGCAAATAGCAAGTGAAAACTTGAATTAAAAATATTAAAATATTGAGTGAGAGGTTTCGCAAATGAAAACCGAAAAATTTCGCCTCCAACGAATCAATATTCTTTGATAATTCCTACGTCAATACCAGAAGTTGACATCTGTGTTACTTATTTAGTTTCTTGAAAGTTTATTCTGATAAAAAAAAATTAAAGCAATCAAAATATGGTTCAATTCGTAGCTGTGACGTAATAAGAAAGATTTTGTTTAAGGGACTGAATTCTCCATCGAATCATAGGAAATAAATGTTGCTTGCAGTAATGTCTGAAACTATATAATAGATTTATTTAAAGAGACTACTATTTCCTTTTCTCTAAAAAAGGAAAAAGATGTATGAAATATATTTGCAACTCTGTAAACTATGTCTGTGTGTGTCTGTGTTGTGTACATATATGAGTGTGTCTCTATGTGTGTGTATACGTATAAGTATGTGTAAGTAAGGGCTAGTTAGACAGATAGGTAGAATGACAGATAGGCATATGCTTTAAATTGAATATTTCTAAAAATGTAATCCACTAGAAATAATAACTCATCAGTTATTGGAAATCGATTCTCTTTAACATGCTCACTGTCATGCTTAAAGCTGTTTACAAATGAAAGACTTTTAGCGTTGTGCATATTGAAAATATTTCTAGATATTCCTTTTTGTTTGCATGTTAACCAACAGCATATTGATAAATACATCGTCAATTATATTTATATGTAGGCATTTATAGACATAGGAAAATATAACAATGGTTGAAATAATTACACTATAGACGAATAAAACTTACTGTGTGCATTCGCGTTCTTAGATTTCAATATGATGCATTTTTATATTCAAAACCTTGCATAATTTAATATCATAACTAAATGTCAGGTTCGAACAGACATTCTACCCTGGCTTTTGTTATGTTAGAAAACATAACACTTTAATAAAATTTTGACGAAGAGTATTGTAACTATACTTCTGCTGTCAATTTGTCAAAACAGCAAGACAAACTTTTGCATTTCTCTTAGTTTTTATTTTATTAACCTTTGCTTTCCTTTTTGAAATTACTAAAATTTGACTGACAATTTAATTTCTTTACTTAGTAAATGGTGCCAGATTGTTTCAGAAAACCAGAGAAATTCGCTCTAAAGCACTGCTAGCATATTCAAAAGTAAATATTTCCTGAAAGCTACTTTTTTTACACGAATAATGATGACATAGACGAAATGTATTGAAATATAATATGTAAGTGATTACTTTTTTTAATGTATTCTTGAATTGTGTAGGGGCGTGGCTTATTGGTTAGGGCGTTCGGTTCACGGTAATCAGGTCGTGAGTTCAATTTCCATCAATGCGTTGTGTCCTTGATCAAGATATTTCATTTTACTGTTGCACCAGTCAACTCAACTGGCAAAAAATGAGTAGTACTTGTATTTCAAGCCTCCCCACATTCTATGCCACGCTTAAGTTACCAGTCAACTATGTTAAGGGTACGAGTATCTTTGGAGTGTTCAACCACTTGCATGTTAATTTCACGAGCAAGCTGTTTCGTTGTTCGGACCAACTGGAACCAGCGTCATCGTAACCGACGGAGTGTCAATTTTATATTGGATACATAATATAACGAAGCTGTGGGAAAAGAAAGTATATGCATGATGCACTACTATTGTTATTAGAAGAGACTCAACGCTCTAAACCAAAGGCTCGCAGTGAATTGCTACCAACCGCTCACAGTTCTTTTTTATAACAATGAGTCAGTCCAACTTTACTCACTTGTGAGGTGGTCGGAGTCCTTCCAGAACACTTTTAAAGGGTAAGCAGAGACACGTATCAATTTGGCAACAAATCCGGAATTGTACTTCTTTCTAGTAATACTCCACAGAAATAAACACTATAATAGCTAGTAAGATTCTCATTACCTGCTAGGCTAAATAATTAACAAACCGCACCCTACATCTTAGCGAAGACACATGCAAATTCGGTTTGCCCAGTTAGGCCACGGTGGTGCAACAGAATAACAATAAATAGCAACAACTGCTAGAAAGCTGAAGTGCATTATTCCCTTTCTAATGAGGGATAATTAGGGAAATATAGCAAACAACAAAATGGTCTAAAAGTACTCCATACACAAATTTGTTGTTTAAGACATCTAGAACACATGGTGTAAGTAGATTTTGCGTTTGTCGTCTGTTATAAGTATGTACGTTAATAACTAAATATGTTATGAGCATATGTGTTCAGTTGTTTCGTCCACTCGGCATTGGATCGATTGGTGTGTATTCCACTGCTTTACGTATCAACACAGAAATGACAGATGTAAATAGACACCCTACTAAATATCATTTCATGTTTGTTTCAACTTTAAAAGGTTTATATATTTTTTATTAATTTACATTTTTATGTTTCATGTTCTATGTGTGACTGTTTAATCATGCCACGTACAAAAGAACCCTTGGAACTGTTCGAATTTCAAAGATGCTCTATTGTGGGTCAATCTAAAATTGTAAAAGAAACCCCGGGATCCCGCTTTCTACAGTTAATAAAGTGATTATGCAATTCACCAGAGACGGAAAGGAGGCCACGTCACCTCGCCCACATCGACCAGGAAACCCCTCTTCGACCAGCCAATATAAAGTGGAGAAACAAATGGGCCAGTGAGATAGTAGAGAGTCAACTAGCCTTTTGGGACACTCTTATTCTCTCTGATGAGTACAGATATGCTGCATTTTCTGTGTGCTCAAGAATTTGACATGAAAAATTGCCGCCAACAATAAAACACTGCGGCTATTCTGCGACGATCTGGGGAGCAATTAGGAGCAATAGTCGATCAGAGCTCGAGGGGTTTGAGGGAAGCATGAACTCAGATAATTATGTGTCTATATTCCAATCTTCTCCAGTGGTGTAATGGTCAACGAAGACCCTTTATTTATAGCCCATGATTGGTTGGAAGAAAAATGTATCAAAACAGTTCCATGGCCCAGCCAGTCACCAGATATGAACCCTATTGAACAACCCCTGGGGCATAATGGACAGTACACTTCTAAAAAAAAAAGGATCACGAAAACGTCCTCAAAGCCAGATCATTTGAGTTTACTGAATAAAACTTGGCAAGAAATTTCCCAAGAGAATCTTCGTCAGCTGATCAGTAACATGCCTAATAGGATCCTTGCATTGAAAAGTGCAAAAGGCATGTCTACTGAATATTAGATATTCCCATTATAACAATCAATAAATAATAATTTGAATGTATAATATCAGATTTAAATAAATTTTAACGATCATAATGGTATCAACGTATTTATGTCATGGCTGTGTATAATGCAATTCCCGGATAGAGTCAGCGTATTTCAATTTTCACGTTGAATTATTGATGAAATTCATCAGACGGCTTTCTATACAGTTTCCGTCAATTCAGATCTTCTCCCAATGCTAGGGACCATCCGAGAGAACGGGAAAACGGGCTTGTGCAAGATACAACATAATAGGATTGAAATCTGAATGTCACACTCGAAAAATGAACTCCTTAACCCCACATCCATTCTTCAATAAGACAAAATTGTTCGTACAGTTCTGGTATTCAGTTGACATTTACGTAGCAATCATTTAGGAGGTAGAAAACTCTTAGTAGTGTATTTTTCTCTCACACGCGTAACACACAGCTACTAAGCTTAATAAGATGTGTGATTGATATCAGTGGATATAATAGATGATATTTTCGGTAAAAAATATAATCCTTTCTTAGAAAACTTCATTTCTATTTTTTCTTCAGAATATGTCTAGAACACTTTCATCTTTCGTGCCAGTAATTCATCCTTTCTGCAAGTAGTAATCAGATTTATGCGATATTCACTTCTAAAGTACCGAGGTCTTTAATCTGATAGTAGCTGCAACTAATGCAATTTAGTACACTAATACCGTTGAAGCCTATAATTTAAAGAAACCATATGTTCCCACGTCCATTTTCCCCTATATTTTACAATGCGACGGTCACTAACTTGTTTCTGATAATCTAATCCATCTATTTTCTTTTGAATACTTCTGCGATGATATTTTTTATCAATGTTTCCAGCTCTTTATTTTATCCAGAACAAAGAAGAAATATGCTCAAACATGTGTGTACAAATACACACATATACA
>NC_142943.1:51004081-51030224 GCF_046866305.1 Octopus bimaculoides
CCAAAGTATACTTCCAAAGATATATTTCATATAACAGGTAACATATTAGTGTCAGCAACTCACCTATTACAACAACATAATATAACATAATCTTTAAACGCATTCCAATTTACCCAGACAAATCTCTCTGTTTAAATATGATGTTCCGTCTTTCTATATTTGCCTAATTAACCACATACGTAAGACATTCCACCCTTTCATATCTGTCCGAATTAATAACGAAATTGTAATCGGTTTCTTTATAGAATGTATATATATATACATACACACACAGACATACACATATGTATATATTTATTCATTTATATACGTAAATATGTGTGCATGTGTGTGTGGCATTGGTCGCACGAATGCTAACGTTTCAAAATGTATATACCTTTAAACGCCAATTGAATGATACAAAGAAATTGCTTAATCTCTTACTCAATTATTCATCCGTATGCTAAAATTTCAGATCTGTTAATCCGATTTAATCTTATGTAAATTTCTGTAATAACATACAAGTTTCCACTAACACCATGCAATTAGTTTTAATGGCAGAGACTGATATCAGCACAAAATTAATTTGTTGTGATAAAATCCTTGTTAATTGGTTGATTATTGCAACATACGTATCGGCAGCTAAAGTCTTCCTATAGCGTATATAATTCCTATTTAATAATAAAACTTGCTATATATTTTAAATATGACGCCTTGCACAAAGGAAGTGCAAGCATGCATTATGAGATCTAAATAAATGTGCATAGGCGGTGAATTGTATTTTAGCTACGAAAATGCAGATTAATAAATACCACAAATTACTAAAAATGTGCATTACTTGTCAATGAGCAAATAGCATCCTTGGTTAAATGCCAATGCTATATATTCACGGAATGAGAAAAGCACTCGAATAATTTGGACTGGTCAGTCTTATTAAGTGTACCTACTCAAATCTGTATTGCGGACAGGAGAAGAGATAAGAGCTTACGTTAAACAACTATTGAATTGGTGCATAATTATTGCGGCTTTTTTTTCAACAAATTTTATTCAATGAAAACAATAGCAACAAGTAACAAAACCATCTTTAAATGATTATTCCGCAGCATATTCACCATCTACTTCAATTACTGCTTCTCAGTTGTTTGGCAGACGTCCAGACCGTCATTTCAAGATGTTTCTGTTAAATATTGTTATTGTTTTTGTTCAATGAAATTTGTTGAAGAAAATCCGCAATAATTATCCACCAACTCAATACTATGTGTGTATCAGTGCGCGTGTGTGCGTGCATGTGTATGTAATGGTTTGTGCATGCATGTGTACGTAATGGATGCGAATATGCTTTATAGTTTGGTATTTCCACGCCAAAGAAGAGAAAATGCAATATAAATACAAGGCAAACTTTTATCTCTCAGTAAAAATTGTGAGTCACACATGACAAAAAAAAAAATACCAAGAGCTTTCGAAAATGAACCGAAGTATTTTCATATACACTCCCAGCTTATGTAGGTCCTGATTTATCGTTAAATAGCGAAATTATCTTCGTAGCTTGAAGTGGGAGATTTTTACTCATTATAAAGTTTTTCAATATACAGACGTGTTGAGGTGTTAAGTTTTCCATAGTTTATCACATGAAATGCTCATGGCAGTAGGGTGTGTGCATGTATATATGTATGTATGTATTGTGTATGTATGTATGAATGTATGTATGTATGTGTTTTTATATGAAAGGTTTCTTCATAGTCTATTGTAATCTCTCATAAGACATTGGTCGCTTAGAAGATGCTTACTTGTCCCAGGTACCGGTCACTAAGACGGAATATAAAATCACTACACCATATGCCCGTGAGGTTAAGAGTGCGGGCTACTAACCCCAATATTCCGAGTTCGATTCCAGGCATTCACCTGAATAAGAATAATAATAATAATAATAATAATAATAATAATAATAATAATAATAATAATAATAGCAACAACAACATCGAAAAATACATTAGGAATGAGACCCCACGTTCGAAGTTTCCCCAAGTCACCTGATGGAGTCTGGAGGGTATATCATCCGCAAAGTAGTTGTAACAACAAACAAGATAAGGACAAATATCCGTCAATTGTGAATAATGTAAATAATGTACATAATTCCTTATCTCTTAAATATAGAACTGTTGAGAAGGAAACGTCTTCAGAAAACGGTATTTCTGTGCCTATTGTTCACACATACGCCCCAAAATACAAGCACATACACACAAACTCTCTTGTCTGCCTATGACATTCAGTTTTTTAATCACCAGTGATACGAGGGAGTCGTTTTCAAAGTGCTACTCCGCAGCGAACCGATGTACAAGCAAAGCACGTAATTGAGTATATGTGATGAATAATATATATACAGAGAACTGCACGCGTTGAGCAATAACTTGGAACCTTATTTCGGTGTTGATGATGTTCATATACACAAGGAATAGGTTTGACACCAAGGATCCTTAAAGCATTTGCTAAGAAATATGTAAGGATGTTATACTTTCTTTTACTAATGTACTCCTTTGATTTTGTAGTAGACTTGTATTTTAAAGCAAAAGGCATCTTCAATACAATCCTGCTTTGGAATCATTCTGCAGTTTCTTTTGTATGAAGTTCCTCCTATTTTCGCTCAAACGCAATTTGAGCTTCACTACTTCTTGAAATTATATTTTAAAAAAACTCTTAGGAAAATGTATTGTTTTAGTTTCCCTATTATATACAAATTGTAAGGACGAAACTTTGAAAACCTTTGTAGAAAATAAATTATGTATTCCATGCAAATCAATAAATCACATAGCATAGGGAGTATTTTTCTTATATATTCACCTATAACAATTACCGGATAATTTCACCGAATCTCTAAATTGTTTATCCCTAAGTACAGAAAAATGCAAATAGCCAAACAATATTCGGGTTCCTTCTAAACTTTGTGGTAATTACCCTTATTAAATTAGGTCGTAATTCACATTTTAGCTATTGATTATTCATGAGTGCCATTGAAAATAAATACACTTAAATACATTGCGACAAGTCTGCTTTTATTTTTATTTTTACTATGTTACGTTCAATAACAGGAAAAGAATTACAAATTTGGCACTTTGCATTCAACCTTTCGATAAATTGCTTAACTGTGTGTCATTATACAAAGAAAAGAACCTGATGTAAAATGAACTCCGATTGATTTATTGCGATACACTTAGCTATAAAAGGCATACTATACTCGTTTTAGAATTTGCCAATGCTGTTATTTAATAGATAATCATCTTAGATGCAGTAGGAATTTCATTGACTCAATTAAATACTTAACGAACAGTCAACATTTTCTGCAAAAGACGGACTCTTTGTTAATTTAGGGCAAGTTAAGAGGTACAGTTGATTGAGTAACTATTAGAACCTTGCTTTATACATTTAATTGTTACACTAAGTGTGGAAACTTGTTTAATATGACCGGTATCATTCAGATAATTGTAAATAAGTTACACAGCTTATTAAATCCGTCACTGCACTACTTTCTCCTACTTATCACGGCGCTAATCACAATCTAGTAAGTACACATTTTGAAGAATTTATTATTTTATCACACACTTGAATTCGGTCGACGTGTATTTCAAGTTTGGTTGATATGGGAGTTAACAGGTTTTCTGCTCGCTCTTCAGTACTGTCGTTGATTTATATATAGTAAGTTGTAAGTAATCACCCGAGAATTCATTCATTTACTATGTGAGTTAATGAAGTAGAATTGTAATGCTCCTAGGTATCAAACGTATGAACGCATGGAAGCACGAAACGTCAAACCTTCGTTAGACGTATACGTTTAAAAATACAAATAAATAAATATCTGAAGATATTTTAGTGAAAACATTTTTGCCAGCTCTGTTATGTAGCACCCTTGGCAACATAAAATTATAAATGAGTTTTAAGTTAGCAATATAGTTGTATATGTTTGCGGGATAGCATACAGCAGATGTAATCCATTCCCAAAAATAGTTTTGCATTCATTTCATTGACCATGAAAGTTAGTTTAGGTTCAAAAGCGAAGTATAACTTCGTCATATTTAGATATAGAAAGCAAACGCATGCAGGTCATAACACGTTTATTCTGTATGATTATTAATTGTAATGTAAATGCTTCCAAGTGGAAATCCTTTGGAATCAAGTGAGTTTGAAAAACAAAACAGTATAAAATACCACATGTTCTTACAACACTGGAATATTTATAATTTTGTACTGATTTCATATATATTCAATAAAATTTGCTACAGGTGGAAATGGCTAACTGATGTTTCTTTACATATTATTCAGAGTAGGTTTATAATGTATAAAATGTTACAAATAAACAATTCCTTAATATGATCTGCACGCTTCATATTGTTATGTATGCCCAGTGGTCCTTGAATCAGAGATTCTTAACAAGAAATCTCACCAGAATATTACAAACTTTCATCAAAGATATCTTATACACGGAGAGTTTCTAAATATACTTACATTCTGCCATATTAATGTGCATTTTCCCTAGGCCTTCTCTATCTCTGTATTTGTGTCTCTACCTCTCTTTCTCTCTCTCACTCTCTCTCAGACACAAACACACACATTTATGCATATATATATATATATATATATATGTATATGGGAGAATGTACGAAAAAACAACAACAGACGAGGACAGGTGGTGTAAATAACAAAAGGATGTATTAGTATGACGCTCGGGAATACGGAAAGTCTTTGACGTTTCGAGCTACGCTGTTCAACAGAAAGAATACGGAGACAAGGAGAAAAACACGGAGAAAAAAAATTGAATAGTGTTCAGTCAACGGTCAATCATATATATATGTGTGTGTGTGTGTATGTATGTATAAGCAGAAACGTGTGTTGTTCGCTTTAGAACAACGTAACAAATTATTTTAAGAATGTTTACCAAATTCGCAGCAACACTCATATACAACGGAATATAGTGTACGAACAACAAAGATCAGACTCCAAGGTTTCGTTGTATTAAAATAGGAATCATTGAAGGTAAGAGAGGTGGAGATACCGGACATTGTAAGGAACAGGACTATTAAATTTAGGAAAAGAAATCTTCTAAGTTAGTTAATTAAATTATTCTTTCCTTTCCCTATAACGGTTTCCATACTCCTTTTCTCTTACACACACACGCAGACAGATAGGTATGCATATATATATATATATATATATATATATATATATATATACACACAGAGAAAAATAGATCGAGAGAGAGAAAAATAGATAGATAGATAAATAGATAGATAGATAAATAGATAGATAGATAGATAGATAGATAGATAGATAGATAGATAGATAGATAGATAGATAGATAGAGAAGAAGCAACAAGGGGAGGAAGTGGTACATGGAAAGTATTGAAAGGCGCTCAAAGAGGGAAAAAAAGGTTTTTACGTTTAGAGCAAAGCTCTTCTTCAGAAACAGGAGACAGACGAAAGTCCAAGGCAGGAACAAAAATAGCTAATCTACATGTTACAGTTTGAAATTACCTATATATCTAGCAATCTATCTATCTATATATATGTGTGTATGTATATGTGTATATATATGTGTATGTATGTATGTATGTATATTAGTTTATATAGGCGCTTCTGCAAATTGTATGTACTTAGAACCATGTAGTTATTGAATGTCGGCATTCAGAATTCATATTGTCGAAAGCTTAGTAGATGGTTTTAAATACTATGATAGAGATATTTTTTCAGTCATTGAGTCACATTTAAATTTGTGTGTCTTCCTAATATATTCAAGTTTTATACTCCAAATATAGGCCTATTAATTTTTATCATGTTTGAATACATTTTAAATTCTATTAGAAGTAATAGCATAATGCCTGAATATTTTAGATGTATAAAAACTTAAATTTGAATTAACTGAAGAATAAATTATTTTTGGTTTTTCCTTGTTTGAAGGCACTCATTCATTTTTTGAAGATTATTTAAATGAATAACGTTAAAGGAAATTCCTTCATCACACACAATATCTATTTAATGAAAAGCTGAGACGAGAATGTTTAAGATATCTATCTTTCTTTATATTTCCTGCCACCTACACGTTTTTGTGAAGCCACGGATTTTAAATAGGTAATTATTTAAATCTCCGTGATTACCTACAGAAACTTTATGGTTCAACTTCGATCTAAATCTCCAAATTGATTCGCGTTACTTATTTGCAACATACGGTAAAGCTTGCCGCATGGAAACTATATAAATTAGAACAGTACATTGGTGGTGGTCGTCCTTGCATTCTCTAAGAAAACGAAGGCCCTTTTGTCCTATCCCTTTTCACTATCTAAGCTGCTACACCTTTGGAATAGCCACCAGGGCAATACGATCGTGGCAAAAATCTATTTCAAGTGGAATAGGTGTTGAAAAAATCAAAAGTTAGAGTTCTCATCTTTCATGTAAAAACCAAACTTTGGTTCACCTTTAAAATACTGTACAATTCGTGTCTGGAAACGATCAGGAACATTATGAGGAGAAAGATCCGGTTACCAGTAACAGCTGCAAATGTCCTTTTGGAAGATTTTTTTTGGCAACCATGAATGACATTAGAAACAAAGTCATGCATTACAGATCTAAGAATGTGTGAAGATGAAGCAAATGCTTATTGGAGTATATAGTCTTTTCATCAACTCTACCATAGCAAAACAATCTTTTACCCATGCTGTCTCATCTTACAATCTGTGACAGGATATTGGCAGCAAGATGACAGAATCGTTAGCACACCGGGCAAACTACGTAGCGGCATTTTGATTCTTCGCTCTCAGGATATTTTTTAATTTCCCATAGTCTTGCATTAAGGGGCTAATTTTAAATGATTTTGACATTTGTTACTATTTTAATCAGTAAGCAATTAAACGTCTGAGAGAAGAATGTAATCAACCATTTGCTTGGCATTTGAGAGAGACAACAGGAACTTAAAAAAAAAACAACGCTACATTCTCAGAAACACTTATATCTCTCAGCCTTATCTAGAATCCCTGAAGATTTTTGTATTTAATAGTAGACATCGAGAGTGCTTTTCTTGCTTCTGTGAAACTTTAATAGGATTCTGCGTTAGTATCGACGAACAGATAATCCTAAACTCTACGAAAGCTGGTGTGTTCTCTTTATTTTCTTGTCTATATATTTATTACTTTTTCCTTCTCTCTCTCTCTAACTCATCCTCTCTCTGAATATATATATATATATATATATATATATATATATATATATATATATGTCTCTTAAAAGATAGAGCTCAAAATCAATGCATTGAAGATACTTTATTGCAGCAACAATTATAATAACAGAAACAACCACAATAATAGTAGTATTGGTGATGGCAATAATGCAAACCTGAAGAGATGGAGTATCCAGAAATTTGTAATATGTTGTAATTTGTTACAATATTTTACGAGACATCTTATGAAGTGGTTTATTTATCCGGGATACCCTATTGAAATGTGCATAGGTTTGGCTTATTGTGGTTGTTTCTGTTATTATAATTGTTGCTGCAATAAAGTATAAAGTATCTTCAATGCATTGATTTTGAGCTCTATCTTTTAAGAGACATATATATATATATATATATATATATATATATATACACACAAAAACTCACCTGTGAGCTTTTTCTTTTTGCTAAGACTGTTAACAGATACTATATATTTTGTAAAATTTTGTTTTATAAAAGTATATATTTAATATATATATATATATATATATATATATATATATATATATAAGTGTGTGTGTGTGTGTGTATGTATATAAATACATGCATACATACAGGAACACTGGCATATATACATATAGTGCATATGTGTGTTTGTGCATTTATTAGATTACTTGTATGTACATTTAAATTTATACACCTGTATTCGACTCTATATTGTTGTTTATTACATCGAATGTCTATTTGACTTATTTATTCATTGACATGTATGTCGACATATCTTTACCGAGATAATTATCTTTAGGCTTCAATTATATTACAGGACTATTACAAATTGGAAAAATACGAGAGATACGAGAGAGAAAGTAAGAATAGATTTAAAACAAAAACCAAAACCGAAAGAAAAGACGTTAAGATGTAATCATCTCAATGATGGAATAACTTCACACATTAACACTTAATCAGTAGAAAGATTGGTAAAAGAAAATAATACAGCAAATATAACGATTCATATAAGATACATTATCAAATGGAAAATTGTAAAAATATATGTTGTTGGTAACAGCTCTAAGCGGAAATGTTAGAGCAATGTATAGAGAAATAATCAGGAAATCCTGCAAACACGCACAATCTCTCTCTCTCTCTCACACACATACACACACACACACACACACACACACACACACACACACACACATACACACACGAACTCGCACAAACACACACACATACACACACACGCACACAACCATACGCGAACGCGCTCACACATATTGTGCATATAAGATTTCGTAAATCTTTCGATATACGATTGCTCTCATACTTGAATACAAAATTCCATCAGTATTACTTTTACGAAAGGCGGCGAACTGGCAGAAGCGTTAGCACGCCGCGCGAAATGCTTAGTAGTATTTCTCCATCTTTACGTTCTGAGTTCAAATTCTGCCGAGGTCGACTTTGCCTATTATCTTTTCGGGGTTGATAAATTAAGTACCAGTTGCGTACTGGGGTCTATCTAATCGACTGGCCCCTCCCCAAAAGTTTCGAGCCTTGTACCTAGAGTAGGAAATAGTATTACTTTTATTCAAGAAGTAGACCGCGAGTTTCATATTGCAGCCGAGTCAATAAGTCAGCAGTCCAGATCGTGCCAGATAATATTGTTATATGCATGGTGAAGACATTTGGCAGTAGTGTACATCAGTGATGCACAACTTCATAATCACAGTAAAAATAAATTAGCCCTTATTTATTTTGAGACAGCCGGCTAACGACGCCTCTGTAAAGCCATTTGGGAAAATGATGTCGGTTTTAATACTAAATTTTATTTTGAAGAGTTACATATCTACGAACTGGTATAAATTTCACCCGCTTGCAAATGAAAATATCAGATACCGAAATTTAAAAATTCACTAGTACAACATACTATTCTTTTGATCAAGACCAATTATTTAATTCAATTTTCAAACTTATGAATTGGAAAAATATTATCAGAAGCTCCTATGCACATTGTAATTCGCATGTAGTTCAGAGAGCAAAGGAAAACTGAACGGCAACATTACTCATAAAAGTTTTTGCATCTTTTGATGCTATCGAACAGAGTTATAATTCACGAATGCAAAGAAAAATATTACTCGTTAAAACATTACATATATATTACAACACGTACTCAAAATCCACCCTGAACAATTAGAGAGAATGGAGTGAATTACTCACAAGGAAAAAGCAATACCCATATTTCTAAATTGTGTGTTCATATGTATTTGAGTACATATGCATATATCCTTATTCGTGGCACTCCGTCGGTTGCGACGACGAGGGTTCCAATTCATCCGATCATCGGAACAGCCTGCTTGTGAAATTAACGTGCATGTGGTTGAGCATCCTACAGACACGTGTACCTTTAATGTAGTTGTTAGGGAATTTCAGCGGACACAGATTGTGACAAGGCTGTCCCTTTGAAATGCAGGTACAACACAAACAAGAAGAAAGAGTGACAGAAAGTTGTGGTGAAAGAGTTCAGCAGGGTTCTTCGCAGAGCTTAAGTGCTTTCGCTCAATAAACACTCACAATGCCCGGTATGGAAATCGAAACCGCGATCCTACGACCGCGAGTCCGCAGCCCTAACAACTAGGCCATTGCGCCTCCACATATGTTTATATATATATATCTATGGGGTGATGTGTACTGGCCCTCCTTCGGTTACGACGATGAGGGTTCTAGTTGATCCGATCAACGGAAGAGCCTGCTAGTGAAATTAACGTGCATATGGCTGAGAATTCCACAGATGCATGTACCTTTAATGTAGTCCTCTGGGAGATTCAGCGTGAAACAAAGTGTGACAGGGCTGGCTCTTTGAAAGACTGGTACTGCTCATTTTTACCAGCTGAGTGAACTAGAACAACGTGAAATAAGGTGTCTTGGCCAAGGACACAACTCATCATCGGAAATTGGCAGAAATGTTAGCACGCCGGGCGAAATGCTTAGCATTATTTCGTTCTTTACATTCTGAGTACAAATTCCACCGAGGCCGTCTTTGCCTTTCATCCTTTCGGGGTCGATAAATTAAGTACGAGTTGCGTACTGCGGTCGATCTAATATAATGCCCCCCTCCCCAAAACGTTCGAGCACTGTAGAGTAGAAAAGAGTATATGTTATTAAATAATATATTAAATAGTATACCAAATGTATTCAGTGCTACTTTATTCCGCTTGTGTGTGTGTGTGTGTGTATGTGAATATGTGTGTCTATATTAATATATTTATATGTACACACACACACACACGCATATATATATATATATATATCATGCACGTGTATGTGTGTATTATTTAATTCTTAGTGTATTATAAACATAAACAATACTATGAATTGTTGTTTACCTGATACTTGTAAGAAACCGTCAGTAATATATTGTGCATTGACCGATATGTAACAATAAAATTTGATGGTTTTTCTATACAGTACGTATATAGTTAATAAATCAATTGTTTATCAAACTGGTTCTCATTTCATATAAAGATTATTCTTGACAACATGTCATTTCTTTATACGTAACTTTGAGTTTTATATGTATATTTTTTAGCAGTCCATCGATATTATGTAGTTTTCTTCTATTGGTTTTTATCGAGTCTCAGCAGTGGAGTTGATAACAAACAACTCAGCAGGTAGAATGTAATTTTGTAGAACTGATCAGAAAATATTTAAAAAATGAACTAGAAAGAATGGTAGAAAACTTGTTTATTACAAGCAAAATGACAACTTTTATGTTTGAAAGTCTACATCTTCGTGGAGATTTAATGTCTCATATAAATTTTACACAGTTCAAAACATATAACTGTGTACAGTCACAAATGTTTGATACATAGTATCACTTTTTTTTGTTGTTCTTCGTATCTTTATACCATTTTCAAGAAATAATGTTTTCCATCCATCAAGTAGTTATACAGAATTGATAATATTCTAGCAATGTTGTTCCGATATTCCCAACAGTGAACGACTCTCAAATGATATTATCGTAAAGCCTTTAATAACATTTCGTTTGACCATTCTTTTTATTTTACGGATATATTCTTTTGTGTGTGTGTGTGTGTGTGTGTGTGTGTGAATGTCTGGACATGTACGTGTGTTTATATGTGACTGCGTGTGGGCGCGCGTTTGTATGCGCGCGCATTTGTGTGCACTTGAACATATAAAGAACATATTTATTTATTGTTGTATTATCATAAGATTATAAGTAATGATTATTTCCGTTTCAAATTTTGACGCAAGGCCAGCAGTATCGGGATAGGGGGGAAAATCGATTACATCGATCTCATTCTTCACTGGTACTTATTTTATAGGCGCTGAAAAGATGAAAGACAATGTCGATCTCGGTCGAATTTCAACTCACGATCAACATATACTGCCACTATGGTACATATAAAAATTAGCATTCCATATATTTTTCACATTTATATCTTGTGTGGGAATGCATGTATAAACACACAAAAGCAAACTCGGGGCACATATATAAACGTTATTTCGTTAATATTTTTTTATCATTAAGGCGTCGAGCTGGCAGAAACGCTAGCACGCAGGGCGAAATGTTTAGCGCTATTTCGTCTGTGTGTACGTTCTGAGTACAAATTCCGCCGTTAAACATTTTGCACCGACACTCTAACAATACTGCTAACTCACTGCCTTAATAATAATAATAATAATAATAATAATAATAATAATAATAATAATAATAATAATAATAATAATAATAATAATAATAATAATAATAATAATAATAATAATAATAATAATAATAATAATAATAATAATAATAATAATAATAACAGCAGCAACAACAATAACAAGAATTATCATTTCTACTATAGCCACAAGGTCTAAATTTTTGTGGGGGGGAGGATAGTCGATTACATCGACCCGAAATGATAAAAGGAAAAGTTGGACCTCGGTTGAATTTGAACTGAGAACGTAAAGACGGACGAAATTTTACCCGGTGTGCTAATGATTCTGCGAGCTCGCCGCCTTAATAATAATAATAATAATAATAATAATAATAGTAATGGTGATGACGTTGATAACAATAACAACAGCAACAACAACGGTAGCAACAACTTGTATTTTCATTTCAGAAATTTTATTTTTCGTGAAATAATTTGTAAATAATTATTTCTAACTTTGCAATTAGCTCTCAAGTTTTAAAAGAAGTTTCTAGTCCATTGAGTTAATGAGAAATCTAGTCAGGCACTTATTTATCGAACGTTAGGACTACACACCAACCACAACGCAATTCAAGTTCAAAGACCTAACGTCATGAAACCAAAACTTTCAATGCATTCCGACCGGATAATTAGTACCAAAATCATACTCTCTACGTCCCATTTAATATCATAAATTTCACAGTAATACCATTTTGTAACATTAAACTTTTCATAATTTAACATGCTTGATAAATCGTACTCGATATTCTATCGCCGAATGTAAACATACCTATACCATTTGAGAGAGATTTCAATGCCTTCTTTTATTATTTTGTTGCTGAGGAAGGAAATATCCATCATGCTTCTTTGTTTCCAATAAAATGGATGACAAAGTAACGAAACATTACGTGTTATGTACTAATTATTCGATGTACTTTTGCATTCAGTTTTCGGCCACCATTTTTATACCGAAGCTTTAGTTTAAAAGAAGACATGCTCTAAAATATTTGCCTCGGTGCCGAGCAGTGAGCTCAATTTCAAAAACAACTGAAAGCATGGGCTACTTTTAGAGAAATGAGCCGAACCAGAATTAGCTCATCAACATCTGGTCCACACTATTCAAAACTTTTTAAATAATTTTTCGTTAGGCGTACCATTCAGAAAATCCAACAATCCGCCGATTGCCCAGGACTGTCTTAAATTGATGTGGGTGATCATGCAACTAGACAGCGATAAAAGTTTTCCCTACATGAAACGGTAAAAATAAATTATACGTATTAGATATAAATATGCCATATCGGTTTCTGTTTTTATATCTATATACATACCTGCACAATTACATGCACACGTACAACACTTACATACATATGAGGCACAGTAAAGCTTTCTAAGACATTCCAAAAATTATCCACCTGGAATTCTTATGTGAATAGATGCACACACACTTGGATGTATGCATCGGCACTTCGATCAGCACGCCATCTCAACTACATATTTATAAACACCGGAAACCCTCTTCATTCAAAGTGTCTAGTCACTTTGTAAGCAAACAGCTTGAACTCTCTTAAGAAGAACCTAACCAAATTATGCATACATACTGAGTTTACACGGATTGCGCGAAAACCATTAATGAGCTAAAATACACAATCATAACCTTCACACAGTCCATACAGTCAGACTCTTTCAGATGCATTTTAAAATATGTGTAGAAGAGTCAACTTATTCATTCAAAAATGAAGGATGATACGTTCAACACCTCTTATAAAGTTTTTAAAGTTTTGTAAAGTCTAATATATTCTTTTGTATATCATATATTTATTTTGCAATAAAATACTTACTGCGGAGAGACCTTTTGAACACCATGTGTATTGACAATAATATGATTTCATTGCAAAGGGACTGATAAATATAATTAGTTTATCAAACAATCATAGACAATCGATTATCTCTTATTTGTTAATTTTAACTTGTTTTAGTCATTCCGTGGCCATTCTGGAGCACCACTTTGAAGATTTTTAGTCGAAGGAATCGTTCATAGTACTTATTTTTCCCTTAAGCCTGGTGTTCTATCAGTTTATATTGCCGAATCACTACGTTTGTCATGCTGTGCTGGAGAACAAACACAGACACAAAAAAAAATCCCCCACACATACACAAACACACGCACACATATATATGAGGGGACAGTCCTATATACGTGTCCGTCAACCAAATTCACGCACAATGCTTCATTCGGCCGATGGCTAGAGTAGAAGACACGTATTGAGAAACACATGAGTCAACGATCTTCCACTTGAGATGTGCCATTCACGGCTCTCCTGTCATACTTACACCAACTGTTATTATCAGCAGTACCGAAAGTGGGAATGGAACCATATAAGCGATTACCATTATAAGCAAGTGTTTGTGTGCGCTACCTCAGGGATTTTAGATCATCCTAAAAGGCATCGTTTTTTTTCTATATGTGTGTGTGTGTGTGTGTGTGTGTATGTTTTTGAATATTTAGAGATCGCGGAAGTAGGAATAGAAGAAAATGAGACACAGATAAAAGGAAACAGAAAAGAAGAAAGCAAAGACCAAAAGAGAAAGGAAAGAAAGAGGGCTGAAAGGAAATGTAAAAGAAATAAAAGTAAACTTCTCTGGCTGCCATGCATATAATTCGACGGGAGAGTTCATTATATACGTGGGGTGGATGCGCGCACAATTTGTGCGTGCGTGCGTGTACATACAAGCATATAAGAGAGAGTTGTTCTGCAACATTACTTCTATAGACCACATTTCGTAATGTCGAATTTGATCACGTTTCTAACTGTAACAGAAAACTGAAAATTATGTATTATGTACGTCTAGTGTATCTCGTTCTGGAGATATCTTCCATAAATTTCGAAAAAAAAAAATCTCTCTGCAATTCTGTACTTTGTTTAATGATGGGATTAAATATTTGATTTCATTCAATCTAACTAAACTTACAAGTTCGTTTAATTTGTCTTTTACCTCAGAAATAATTACATTTCAGATCCGTAATTCTTTAACACTAGGATTAAGAAATCAATTTGATTCAATTCCACTCAAAATTGGAGATTATGATTTTCAAGTAAGCCTGACTATCTTTCTTCACATGAAATATTTTCCTCAATCTACCTCTTTTGTATATATTTTATAAATGACTTTATTTTATGACTCTCACAAGATTTACCACCTTAGACTATTCTAAACTTGTTTCGCGATATTTCATATCCAGTCCTTTTACTTCGCTTTCGATATCCATCATTTAATTTGTTTCTTTATCTTTAATTTTAAAACCTTTATAAAATTTGAATAATTTACATTGAGTTAGTGGTATTAGGGAGCTCCACTATAAATATGTAAATCTGCTTGTTTTATACAACCGTATTCTATAATCTAGTGTCATGATGTCTTATTCCCACCTTCATTACCTTTTCATATAAAACATTTATCTGACTGTTATTAATGATGCATGGATTGATGCATTCGTTTCCCTTTTCGTAATCGATCTTTCACACATACACAAACACACACACACACTCTCCCTCTCTCTCCCCTCTCTCTCCCCTCCCCGTCCCCTCTCTCTCCCCTCCCCGTCCCCTCTCTCTCTCTCTTTCTCTCACAAACACATACTGACACATACGCGTGCATACAGTGTCATTCTTAATATAAACTGTTTGGATGTATTTCTACACATACACGCTCACAAAGACACATATCTTGAAACAAAACCCATCAGTGTTATCCGATACGTTATCACCGTCTCTGTCATTTATCTATCACAAGTACAAGTGAAAAACTTCATGGAAGTTGAAGCCTTACGTATGTAATAGTGTCACTTATAAGCTAACATAATGTTACTAAGCGCAGTATCTTTTAGCTTTTAGACGTTCACTTAAGCTGCACCTATGTGATTTTCATAGAGCTGATCGATACGGTTTTAATGAAATTCGTTCACTCTTATTACTTTGTGCATCACCCTGGTTAGATAAGCATGGATTTTTTCCTTGTTCTCACAAAAGAAAATATCATGTGACACAGTCACTGATCTCATAAATAGAAAATTTATTATTTCTAAATCTCTGAACGGATGTTACTGAATGTTTGTCGTTCAGAGACTTAGAAATAAAAATATGCCTTGAACTTAAATTTATACATGTGATGAATACTTCTTAAACATGCTTTGTGAACACCAGCAATTGGTTGATTCGTCAAACAAGAAAGATTTTTTAAATTGTTCTATTCGACTGTAAATATTTTTAATATTGTTCTATCCAAAATTATTAGCATGCCGGATAAACGCTTATTGTAATTTTGTCCGTCTCTGCTTTCTGAATTAAAATTCTGCCGAGGATCAGTTTGGCTTTCATCATTTTGGGGTCGATAAAATCGGTACCAGTCAAACAATTGGGGTGATGAAATTGACTATGACCCTTCTCCAAGACCCCAGACATTGGACCTCTAGTAGAAAAGAATATTTGGTTGTCCTCCGTTCCGTCAATGCATCGTACCTAGAGAACCTGGTTTTCGATGAGTAACGTTTCAGTGCTTGTAATTACACACACCTCAAGTATAGTTACGTTTGGCATTTGTCTTTCCCTAACATTCCAGAAATTTAACGAAGTTCTCTTTTGGTGAATACAAGACTTCCATTGCAATTATTGAATGCATCCTGGAAGGATATTGAGTGGACGATGCCTTACTGCGTTGACGCCTTCTTTTATGATACTTTAATTCCAATTCTTTGTGAGGAGTCAACGAATTCCTTCGCGCCTGACAGAGTAAAACGTTTCAGTGTTTTCACTGAATGCCATGCATAATTGATTACTTTAATACTGGTATGTTTCATGGTTTTTACCAAGCAACATATATCAACTCTCTGCCACCTTTACCAGATCTCGACCATCAATGGTTCTATCTATAACGATTGTGAGCAATTCCATTTGGAAGGGATTTGTTGGGGATATGTGGATGTAATTGTATTTTATTCCTATAAGCCCCCGTTGATGTTATATAATATAAACATATATCATGAATTTATTTGGAATAAAACGATAGAAATTCAGGCATGTAAATCCTGGTACATGGGCCAGGATCCTATTCTCATGAAAGTAAATTCTCCAATTCACGCTTAAATACGTTCACTTAATTTATGGAGATTTAAGAAATAAAAGATCTGTTTCGCATATTTTTCCTACATTATTACAGTCATGGCTTCCTCATGATTTTTATTCATGTACACTGTTTAAGTGAACATCAGCAGAAATATGTGCTTCATTATATATGCATCAAAATTAACAACATATTCTCCGGATGTATTAAATTTCCAAAAGATAACTCATAAATGATTTTGCATTCTAGTTCCTATATGAATGGCAAAACTGAAAGCAGAACCGGCGTTCTGAAAAATGTCCGTTGGGAAAAATGTGAGCTTCTAGATCAAGTGCAAATGACAACACATGAAGAATGGATGATAAATGTATTTTTTATAAATATCAAATAGTGCGTTAATGCATGGGAAGACTACAATAATTGTTTTTCTTCTTTTACATCTTTTCCATCATATTTGAAATCGATCAATACATCGTGCAAAGATAACAAATCTTTCTAGTTGAAAATATATGTCGTGCTTTTGGTTAAGTATTCGGTTGTTGTATTGCATTGAAACAAAAATACTAAACTTGAAGTAGAGAAATAGTAAAACGCAAAAGATACATTAAATCATATACGAATGGCATTTTCATGCATATTAATGAAATATGAGATAATTAATATCTCAAACTTGTATTATCACTTGACAATGTATTTAAAAAATAAAGCATGAAAACGCCTAATGATTCACCATTGTGAATATAGAATGAAATGTGATAAAATGAATATCTGTGATACAAAAATTAAAGATATGATCTATTCAATTTTCTACGAAAATGATGCATTTTCCCTTCCGAGTGAAATAGATTGCAGCTTCAATGCTTTCAAATGTTGGTTTCGAATAAATCTGTTCGTAAGACCTAAAATATTACACATGTGCATGCATATATATATGCATATATAAAACAAAAACGCACACATATTTATACGATATAATATAATATCGATTTCTCGCATCGGTGAAATTAGGAGTGTTGTTCGGGCACTGATTTATATATATATATATATATATATATATATATATATATATATATATATATAACTGGCAACAAAATATGAAATATTGATTTTCAATATTACTAGAATTCCAATTAAATAAATATTTATTGTTATATATATGTATATATATATATATATATATATATATATATATATATATATATATATATATATATATATATATATATATATATATATATATATATAGTTTTAGGGAAAATAACCAATTTTCAAGAACTCATCGATGAAAATCCACTATCACATATAGAAAAATTAATAATTAAAAGCACAATAAATGAGTATAATATAAAGTAAAGTAAATATCATAAGATAAATATAACAAAAAGATTACACGTTATTCTCTTATATCTATAAGGCTCAATTTAATTTTAATATTTTATAAATTGATTTTAATTGAGTTTTTTACCTGTAATTTTGGATTTTGTCCCTAATATTATTATATATATATATATATATATATATATATATATATATATATATATATATATATATACAGTGAGAGCTAGAACGGAACAATAAGTCATTCAGAATAATTTACTTTTCTGGTTCATTATAATTACTAAATATGCAATACGTACAGGTTTAAGTCATATGCAGGTGGAGAAATTCGATATCTGAACGCTACTTTGCCCAAAGGATGTAACGAATGAAGCGCTTTAACGGGAGTATAATCATCATATTCTGCTGCAGTAGTTACAATCACTGCATTTGACATATTTATGATATTATATTTTTATACTTTTATATATTTGTGTATATCTACATTGCATTGAGATTCTCTGAAATGGAGATAAAGTAGTAATAATTTATTCCGTTTCCATCTATATATACATACATGCATACATAAATATATATATATATATATATATATATATATATATATATATATATATATATATATATATATGAGTGTGTGTGTGAGAGTATGTATGCGTGTGTATGCATCTATGTGTGTGTGTGTGTGTGTTTGTGTGTGCATCGATTGTGATTCAAACGCCTTTTACGAATTTTTAGATTTTTCTTGGGCTTTTTGTATATTTTAACACTAATTTTCCTATTTTGCTGTGAATATCTGGTAATATATGTATGCATACATATATGTACACGCCAGCACACACAACGATATATTTTTATAGATATATTAATCTGCATGCATTTTATATAACGTCCTAAAAATAGCGAAATACAAGAGCTAATCCACAGCTAATGTTCGAACATAGTCCCACGGCACGGATGATCTGGGCAGTTAGCAGTATGTACGAATGTGCTGTAAAAAAATTATTTTCTAAGATCCATGAGCTTTGGAATACATGGAGGGGGGGGGGGGGCTGGTGATATAGGAAGACTACCGAATGCAATACAGTGATGGAAGAAATGTGTGGAGAGAAGGAGGTAGGATAAATCTGAGAAGAGTATAATCAAATGAGAAACGAGTTCAACATTAAGATGCTGAAGTTATCTCAAATAATAATTTCGGTGTTAAACAATTTACTTAATATTAAGAGATTTTTGAAGTTCGCGCACTTAATGGACGCATATAAATGCTTAGGTGAAGATTCATTATTCTTTTACACGTTTCAGCCATTTGCCAACGGCTACGCTGGAGCACCACCTTAAAGGGCCTTAGTGGAAGAAATCGACCCTAGATCGTATGGTTTGTAAGCCAAGTACTTATTCTATCGGTACTTTTTGCCGAACCGCTAGTTTACGGGGACATAATCTCACCAACATCGCCTATCAAGTAATAGTTGGGGCACAAACACAGACACAGAGACACGCATACATAAATATATATACAAGACAGGCTTCTTTCAGTTTCCGTCCACCAAATCTATTCATAAGGCTTGTGACGCTATAGTAGAGGACACTTGCCCACGATGCAACACAGTGGGACTGAGCCTGGAACCATGTCGTTGAAAAGTAACACGCACATATATACATACACACACATGCACACATACATAAACACACCATAAACACAGGCATATATACATGGGCATATAGAATTGCATACAGATGTATGTATGTATGGGTGTATGTATGTATGTATGTATGCGTGTATGTATGTATGGGTGTATGTATGTATGTATGTATGTATGTATGTATGCATGTATGTATGTATGTGCAGGCAAGTGGCTAAGTGGTTTACAGTCTTGAATTTATTATCGTAATTTTGCTGCAACTGGTAAGATTATGTAGAGGGTGCAAATTTTGATCTTGCACCCCCTGAATATTCTAGGGGGTGCGGGTGCACCTGCTGCACCCCCTGTTCCCGGGCCCTTGTCGATGACTTGTGATTGTGTGTAAAACATTTCACGTTGCTCCCGTCTCCGCAACGGACTGGTGTCTTCTCAATAGGCGTGGGTATACATACACCACAGAATCCAGGAAACCAATTCTATAGTACTATGACTCGGGAAGGATCTTCGATCTTTTATTGATTTTATGTATATGCATACACATATACAGACAGAGAGACAGATAGACACATGTGAGTAGATGACCCCATTCGTCTACTTATGTGAGCTTGTTTAGTTTGAGCAATCGAAAACATTATTGCGTATCCTTTCAATGGATCTCAATGAAGAGCTACATAAACCTCTGCCAAACATTCTCAATTTATCTATTTACTGAGAGAAATGTTTAAATCGGCGCTTAAAAGGAAACTTATCTCGCAATACTTCTGCATTTAGATTTTCATTATGATGTCAGTGCTTCAAATCCCTATTTTGATCCATTTAAATTGACAAAACTGAACCAGATATACAGGCATTTTACACGATATACTGACGTATCATTTTAGACCAAAATTAATATATTTTCCTAAACACTTGAAAATAATGTGGCAGGATCAATGCGTTATTTTAGAAGTTTTTTCCTGATTGTCCTCGAATTCACGGAGTAGTGGGATTTAATTTGTATTCCATTGATACAAATTTCAACATGATATATGGTAGCATTACACACATGTTCAAGGTGGCGAGCTAGCAGAGTTGTCACCATGCCGTGCAAAAGATGCTTCGCAGCAATTCATCTGAGTTCAGATTCGTTGAGGTCGACTGTGCTTTTTATATTCATTTTATTTCAATAAAATATATACCACTTGAAACATTTCTCAATTCTTTATTTATAATAATATTTATAAACGTCTTTTAAATAATACATTAGACAAGAATACTAGACATATTTTAATAGACGCTTGCGTAATTAAAACTGTTTACATCAGACTTTATTTTTATACTCCTACGTCCTTCAGATCACAAACCGTTGTAAAATAAACAAAATACAATACACGAAAACGAATTTAAAAAATGCAAAGAAGTAATATATCATTTAGGTTTATCTAGAAACTAATTCAAATAATTATGTAAGAATTATGCTCACACTACTTTCATTCACCAAATAGTTTTCTACTTTGATGAGAAAAAGTTCCAGATTCCGGAAAACATTATTTATTGCAAATTTGGAAAAGAGTGGAAATATTTGATATAAATATCAAGGGGGTGAGCTGGCAGAAACGTTAGCACGCCGCACGAAATGCTTAGCAGTATTTCGTCGGTCTTTATGTTTTGAGTTCGAATTCCGCAAGGGTCGGCTGTGCCTATTATTGTTTCGGCGTCTAGACATGCAACTATAATGCATGAAAATACATACATAAAACAAAACATACACATCTGCACACATGCATACATACATGCAAAATACCCTGTTGATGGTATCAGAATTACTATGAAGGAGCCGCGGGTCTACGTTAGAAAACGGCTCTTTCTCTATTGGCAAGAAATCTTGAAACAAAACCGGAAAAATGACATACATACGAGTGTTTACACACACACACACAAACTTACTTATACATATACGTGTGCGTTTGTATGCGTGTTTATATATACATATATATATATATATATATATATATATATATATATGTATGTACATATTATACGTATATTTAAAATTCTTTCACATACAGATAAACATATATCCAACATTTTTCTTATAAAACGGTTTTTGTGAATACAATGAATGAGTTCACCACTTTATATTTCCATTTCCCCAGACGGCGAATTAGTAAAGTCATTGAAGCGCCAGACAACATACCAGGATATATTTCTTGCTATTCTTTACCCATTGTGTTCACATAGCATCGATATGACTTGTTACCTTTCTTTCTTTCGAGGTCAAAATATCAAACTGATGCGGAAGCTTGCCAGCACTGAAAGGACAATGAACAATTTGCCTTGCAATATTATCTCCTATCTCTTTACGTTCTAAATTCATTTTGCTACAGCCTAATTCGTTGATAGACATATTGTAATATCCAGTGTGAGACCACCATATTGCATTATTCCAAATAAGAGATTAAATATGTTACTTGAAAATCATCTTGAACTGAAGAATTCGTTTCGAGGGCGGACAGAAGGATCTAATGTAAAATCTACAGATCCTTTTGTTTTAAATGTGTTAGCAGTTTCGGATAAAATTTATTTTCGTATTTTGCTATTCAATCATTTCATTTTATGTTCATGAATCCTTATCAGCTATAATTTTTGATACAGCGGATGTGTCATTCTGAATAAAAAGTGCCCAAGGATTCAAATTACATTTTGAACACATATTTAATTCCCAAATATTTTCTTTCTCTTCTTCAGCAGATTATAAGAACGGTGTTGATTTTGCAACTGTTCGGTTTTATGTTCCATCGGGGCACCCAATAGCGATGTGCATGTGGGTGTTTGTATTTGTGTGTGTGTGTGTGTGTGTGTGTGTGTGTGTGTGTGTGTGTGTGTGTGTGTGTGCACGCGTATAGAATGAGACACAAAAACCACATTATCTTGATATGCTTTACTACTGAATAAGAATATTTCCTCTTCCTTCTATGAGAACTCTACGAGAATATCTATATAAACATGGGTTATGAATACTTGCTTTTGCACGGGAAAACAAAAAAAAATTTCATTGTCTTCTTTTGTTAGCTAGTAATTAATTATTACTTTAAATTTATTTACTACTAAATATTTTTAGTGTACCATCTGCACAGTATATCTAAATAATATTATTTTCCTTTTATCGTATTGTATTAATTTCAAAGTTATTTGATACGGCAGGATAAGCAACTAATAGAAAAATATGACGACTATAGACGTACATTTTATTCCACAAATAGTAATTTCTGAATTATTTATTTGTAATATAGTAAGTAATGTTAACAAATAGTTATGCCTCATATTCTTAACTCTTCTTTTCAAAAGAAATAAATCGTGCTTTCCGGAATATACATTATCATGAAATATTTATTATTTATATTAAATATTTATAAAACTAACATGTTTCAGTAATTTTAAGACGTACGCTATTGTGGAAAACAATCTCATGCAGCTATGTAATAACCTGATGTTAATTATTCTTTTTATTTAAATTTCAAATAGTTATTACTGATTTAACTGTACGATACGTGATGAAAATATAAACGAAATTAAATAGCAACTGCTGCTTTAAGATGTCTTCTTTAACTCCTCACTCATTCGACGTTGCTTCTTCTATCATCCCTTTAACGTATCTGCCATATAGTATCACTGTAATTAAGACGTTACTTTTAAGAATATGTATGGTACTTCTCCCACAATCTCAATTATCTTTCCTATCTTCCTATTTAAATCACACTTTCTGATCAATACTTTCCAACATTTAGCCATTTCCCTTTTATTGATTATTTTTAATTAACTAAACGATTAAACTGCACCCTTTTATTTATACATTTCATGAACATTTACCAGAGGTTAGTCGTGTAATTATACTGAAGGTCTTGATCAAAATAAAATAATTACATTTCCTTTTGTAAACGTATTGACTCATGGCTACAGTTCTGGTTAACTTGAGCATTTGATTAATACCACAACTTACATAGATGCATGTATACATACATACATACATACATACAAACATATATACATACATATATACATGCACACACCTACACATACACAAGCGCACATTTATATCGAATCATATATGCATACACACATATATATATATATGTTTATATACACGCGCACACACACTTATCTGTCTATCTATCTATGTATCTGCTGCGATTGTTTAATGTGTACAACTCCTAATATATTGATCGGTAATGTACAAAATATATTTTTAGAAACAAAGTTTTCACTGAGATATTCAACGGTGGTCTTTATATCCCTTAGGGGTCCATATATGATTTTGTTATTTAAATTCATGAGCAATTATTTGGTTATACTTCTAAAATATACAAAATTTCAAAATACTATTTAATTGAATTCCTAATATATAATTATAAAAACAGAATAGGATTTTTGGAACATCGAATGCTCATAGGAGTCCACCTCAGTAAAATAGGAATAAAAGGGGCCATAATTAAGAGATGGCTCAGAACCTCTGCATTAGAGAATCTGATGAAGCGAAGTTAATTGTTGCATGCATTTTAATTAGCATACAGTCGAATATTCATATATATATATATATATATATATATATATATATATATATATATATATATATATATATATATATATATATATATATATATATATATATATATATATATATATATATGTATATATACATGCATACACATAATATTCTTTCCTACTCTAGGCACAAGGCCTGAAATTTTGGGGGAGGGTCCAGTCGATCAGATTGGCCCCAGTGCGTAACTGGTTCCCGAAACGATGAAAGGCAAAGTCGGCCTCGGCGGAATTTGAACTCAAATTCCGCTGAGGTCAACTTTGCTTTTAATTATCAATAACGTAAAGTACCAGTCAAGTACTGACAGGTGTAATACACGTTTCCATGATTGCTGACCTTGTGCCAAAATTACAATGTATTATTATGAATATTTCATTATTTCATTTAATTAATATTATTGTCCTTTGTTATTCTTTTTCAGACTCTTCACGTTAGACTGCGTAGTGCCCCTGTCTGTCTTTCATATCCTTAGCGCATAATGCGTTCGTGAGCATGTACGAACGTGAGTGCATTCTGTTCAAGCACCGTGTCTATATTTGGAGACGTAGCCTCGATAAACTTATATCTTGATCCCATCAATCTCCGCTTTCACGTATTCCTATACTGTCATTTCCTTCATCCTCTTGTTATGATTACCTGATGGCATTTAAATTCAACACTATACTTTTCTTGTATTATGCTGATGATGCTGAGTAAGAGGACTGCATTGTGTTGCATAATAAATCCAAAGGTATCACATAATAACAGTAGTTATTTTATTGAGACACGTGTATATTATATATAAAGTATAAAATGCCAGTTGCATGTTCTGTGTACATTCTTTTATAGGATGGATCTGATTCTGGACACTAGCCTATGTCAAGCTATATTGGCTACTATCAAGCCGCATTGAACATAGGAGCAGAACTTGGAACATCTACATTGGATGCATACATACATACATACATATATACATACATAAATGCTATTGAAATGTGTACATACAGAGAGATGTGTGTGTGTGTGCATGAATATGTATATATATATATATATATATATACTTTATATGTTATATGTTTTATATATACATATATACTTTATATATATGTATATATTTATATATATATATATATATATATATTATATATATATATATATATATATATATATATATATAGATATATATATATATATATATATATATATGTATATATATATATATATATATATATATATATATATATATATATATATATAATATATATATATATATATATATATATATATATATATATATATATATATATATTATATATATATATATATATATATATATATATATATATATATATATATATATATATATATATATATATATATATATATATATATATATATATATATATATATATATATATATATATATATATATATATATATATATATATATATATAGTATATATATATATATATATATATATATATATATATATATATATATATATATATATATATAGATATATATATATATATATATATATATATATTATATATATATATATATATATATATATATATATATATATATATTATATATATATATATATATATATATAATATA
>NC_142943.1:51030724-51088224 GCF_046866305.1 Octopus bimaculoides
GCAACTTATATGCAAAACATGAAATTTTTATAGGTTGACTCATTGAAGAAATTTAATGATTTCACAACCCTCTGAAAATATCAACCCAGAGATATTTTAAGTGGTACAATTCACCAGTCAAGTTAAACTTCCAGGAACCCGATAAAACATTCTCTATGAAATTCAAAATGTTTCTGTGAAACTTAGAACTGAAAAAGCGTATAATTTAAAGTGACTTCATATATCCTTATCAAGGGAATGTGTTATAAGTGGAATGCGTTACTGAGACCAAATATGCTTCGTTGAAAATATTTCCTTCTAACACAATTGTATAAATTTTCTAACACCGTAGCTTGTTGCTAGGGTATTCCACATATATTTAGCCAATAATTGAATACAATCCGTTATTAAATCTGAGGGGAATAAGTGGCAGATTCTCATTCATAATGGAAAACCTGGCAAATTCAATGCAGATTATCACGCAATAAACAAATCCTTCTAGAGTATTGATATCATTCAAATAAATATATGCTATCCTGCTCATAATAAGAATTGATAATATATATATTCTTGTGCTGTAATGTTTTCAGTTATTAAACAATAAACGGGCATCGATGATAAGAAATCCTTTTTCAAACAAACCATTCGTTTGTAAAATTCTTGACCCAGGATTTAAATTAATATTTTATTTTTACCAGCAAAGCATTGCTAAATTTATACAAATGCAGTATAGATATATGAATGGATGTATATACATATGTATGTATTTATGCGTGTATGCACACACACACACATATATATATAAGAATATATATATATATATATATATATATATATATATATATATATATATATATATATATATATATATATATATATACATATATGTATGTGTATATATGTATAGGTATATATGTATGCGTGTGAGTATGTATATGTGAATGTATGTATATGTATACTTATATACATTTAAATATATGTCTAAGCACTCAGAAAAAATAGCATAAACAAAATGTATAAATGAAACACAATGCAAGTTATTCAAATCTGTGATTTTACTTCCAAATAAAAGTTTTCTTCATGCGTTGCCAAATAAAACGATACGGAATGCAAAATGAGAAAAACTGAAATTACTGCCCTTCATACGAGCTTTGCCAAACATGAGTGTCTCTTTTTGTGTGTCTGTTTTTCTTGCAAATTTTCCAAATTCTTCTAACATATTACTCCTCCGGATATATTTTGAGCATATAAACTATCATACATACATAACGAAACTCTTCTGTAGTCCCCAGATTACTCCGTTTTGTAAGAGCACGCTGAGGTGCTATGAGGGATTTGAAAAAAAAAATCATAAAAGGTATACAAAATCCGACAAATCAACAAGATTGCTTAGAGAGGTTTGCTCTGTATGGATCAGAGATGCCCCCTATTTTTCTAAAATATTTATGCGCTTTAACAAATAAAAGCATATTCACCACCGCAAGAGAGATTTGCGCCGTTGTTCACTCGTTTCTTTCTCTCCTCCCGTTAATACTCACACACACGCACACACGCACACACACATACACACAACCTGACAAACATATATATGTATATATCGTGACGAGTAGCCTGAAGTATACACCTCGCTTGGATATTTAACACTTTCGAGGTTCCGCTTGGTATGAAATATATGTAACTCTTGTAGATATATACGTATATATATGCGCTCGCGTGTGTGTGTATGTATGTGTGTGTGTCTATGTATGTCTATAGTGAATCCAAACAAAGAAGAACGATCAAGAAAAAACAATAACACGAGGGCGTGGTACAAGTACTAAGATTCAGGGACCGAGGTGTAGGAAAAAGGTTAACTTCGAGCAATCCGTAGCAAATATTTAAAAAAGCAACAATCAGGAACAATGGTGGTTTGTTGAGACGAAAGTTTGCGGATTATTTTTATTTATCGGAGAACGATGAGCAGATAAAAAATACCTTTTTTATAAGCCACGACAGGCGACCATGGTTGTCGAGTGTGTAAAAATGAGTGCAAGAGTGCGGAATGGAGTGGGAAAAATCCGGGCTACATGTGGAAGTGGTAAAATCCAAGTGAGGTGTGTACTGCCAGCTACTCTTCAGGCCAAGGGTATCTTGTTTAGGTTAAAAATTACAGTGGGACAGGGAGGTACATGTTGATGCAAGGAAAATTCAATCAGAATGTGTGTAAGGCACAATATGAGAGGGGTATACAAATGTAGGGAGATATAAGTATTAGAAGTGAAGAAAGAAGAACAAAATATACGGGCGTTAAAGGAAGGAGGAATTGGGCGAGGTTTGTTGACTTGTAGTGGATAATATAGCTGCCTTAGCTGAATCAGAGAATATAGTAGTGGGATTGGTACTTGAGGAAATGGTAACTGGGAGGGGAGAGGGTAAAGAAATAGTTTTGATCGTGAGGGAGAAAGAAAAATGTGTATGAATAGAGCAAGGTATGGTGAGGAATTTAAGCCCGGTTAGTAAAGGATACGAGTAGATTCTATACTAGGATCCTATATTTCATTTTAGCTTAGTGCAGTCACATATTTCTCTATGGGATTTAGCATTACTGTGCTATATTAGAATGTCATCTCAGCCAAATATATGTAATTGGACTCGAATTGGCACCTAGTCACACACGTAGACATTAATAACGTTGTATTTAAATTTCTTAATTCGTTTCTTCTAGAGGAAGGTGAGTTACATGGTCTCTGCAGAAATCGTCTGATGTGGGAGATGAACGGATTTTCTCCGCAATAATTGAAGTTTTGATGACTAAGGGTAAACGTTAAAAACCTGGCACAAAATGAATAAAAGAGGTTTGATTATCTGAGGCCACAAAGTAGTTTGATCATCCGAAACTAAATGCCTCAGTGTTTGTTTGAAGAGGAACATCCCAGAGAATTGTTTTTTAGAGTAAATAGTGAAATTAAATAATTTCCTTTGAATAATGCAGAACTGAAGAGTTGGAGCAGACACGTGTGATTGATTTCAAACGATTACATACCTAATTATCTTCATATAGATCATTCGATCAACAACCTGCTAGGTAATCGGTGTGTTTATAATTCTGCCCAATGCAAATAATATATTCGACTGGCTTAACAATTTCACGTTGGTTGTATGAAATTCTAGATTGTTTACTAATTCTTTTTTGCAAACATCGTGGCATCTCTAATGAATTGACATAATGGAAATTACGAATCTACTTGAAAGCATATCAAGTTTTAATTAGATCTTTGTTTAGAAATTATATGTTAGTGATACTCTTTGGAACGGTGTTGGAATTTGTTTGTAAATACGGTGAGAATAGAGAAAAAATATGTGAAACATGTTTTAGATCGAATTTCTTTAACTTCGATTACAACAGCTTATTTATCATAGGCAGTCTGAAGCAGAAATACTGCGCACACAAGCACGCACACACAAGCACGCGCACACAAGCACGCACACACCTACGCGCACGCGTATACATACATATATATATATATATATATATATATATATATATATATATATATATATATATATATAAATACATGTGTGAGTGAAAGTGTTTGTGTGTGTCGATAGCCGTGTCCAATTCCAAATATTAAAAAAGACTTATTAAAGAACATTAATAAACATTTGGTATATCACGAATGGGGTGTCGCTTAGTTTAATGCATTTCGTTACAATTTTTTACTTAACTAGCGTGAGAGATACTATTTGGTATTGTTCAAATATCGCAAAATCCCGATGCTACTTTCAATAAAATCCAGTGTTTTTATTTGGCCAGAAACAAAAAGAAAGCACTGACACATGCTAACACGTATATATTTTCTTGCACTTATATACAAGAGTGATTCTTCTTTCGATGCTTTCGCGGTTTCCCATGACTCTCTGTCGCCATCCAGTTCCATTATTATGAATTCGAATCGAGAGCCTGAGACATAGTAATGCCACCTTTATGGATACTTTGCCGTGACTCTTTTGAGAGAGCTTGGTAATCCTGAGTGTTGATTTTCTAGGATTGCTCCACTCAGCAACACCGTTAGCTCAGTTGATCTCCTCCGCTACCTCCTCATACACCGCCTTGACGTTGTCCCATGACTTCAGCGTACCTTTGACAGTGTGGCTGAACGGGTGCTATGAGAACCCAGGTTCAAAATTTCCCCAAGATACCTGATGAAGGCTGGTGGGTAATATCAGCCGAAACGTTGTTAACAAGATGAGGACAAATAACCGTCAAATATAAAAAATGTAAATAATGTACATAATTCCTCATCTCTTAAATATAGAACTGTATTGTAATGTATTGTTCATATTTATGTAGAATTCATCCATATGAATTTTGTTATTGTTATTCTGTTGTAGGTATTTTGGCCGATATAACATTGGATCAAGATGAATATCTATTGCATTCCATCTATACTTCTTCTGTCTACTTATATATATCTATATATAGTAGCATCTGTATGTTTATGCAGGGAATTTATATAAAAGCTTAACACGATACAGAGCACCAAAATTACAAATTACATATTTGATACATCTGTTTCAGGGTGTGTGTGTGCGCGCGCTCGAGGGTGGATGTTTCCATGTAAATATTGATCGATAGGCAAATGCTACTTCCATCTGCAACAAAACACTAATATAATTATTTAACCAATAAAATTCCGTTGTACACAGTCTTTTTGTCAAATGTAGCACAATATTTTCAACTTTCCTATCTAAATGACTTCGTTATTATTCAAAATGTGGCCGTCATTCTATATTATGAACTCCATATATCGTGTTCCTTAAAATATTCTGCTTTGTTTTGATGGTCGTTAATGTACATGGATGTTATATAATAAACATTATGCAAAATTATTGGAGCATTTTCTCTTGGAATCTCTGTATTTATCGAATTAATTTGGTGAAGCAGTTCACATTTCCACTCCATACATATATTCAAAGTTCTATGAAAAAGCGAAGTCTTCTAATCTGAAAATGAACTTGTTCCGATCACGTAGGACTGTTTCTACATTTGTAATGATTAATGATATGGCTTAGTGCGTTTGAATGAAATTAATACTGTTAAAGTCAATCCCTTCCCATAGCTTAGAGTACAACTGTTCCGCTGTTTTGCATTGAGAAATAAGTACAATAAGGAGAGAAGCTTCAAAACTATGACAGAATAACTGCCTCTACGCTACATTTTCATCGCCTTTTAGCGTATTCTAAAACTTCACCAACATTCTCACTTGCACATACTTCTATCTTTGGGCATACATTCTATCTATCTATCTATCTATCTATCTATCTATCTGTGTATGTATAAATATATCTACATGCATACGTATGATCCATATACACACACATGCACACATGCACATATGCATATGCATATTCATACATATATATATATATATATATATATATATATATATATATATATATATATATACACAGTGTGTGTGTGTGTGTGTGTGTGAGAGAGAGAGAGAGAGAGAGAGAGAGAGAGATCTTGGATATGGTAATGAATTGAATTATATCACTGTCAGTTAAACAATTTAACTATGAAAATTTTATTGCCTCATATCTATCGTTTAGTGTTTCCCATAATAGTATTCTATGACGTGATATATTTCATCTTATTCATTATTTATTGTTATATGAAGCATTCTTTACGACATCCTAAAATCGTGGCAGAATTTGTGTATTCAGAATTACTATATTGAAAGGCTTCTTCGCATATTATATTTGGTATATATTCTAATTACTGTGCTGTTTACATAACCAACGTTACGAAACTTATAGCGCATGACCCCATATTATCCATGTAAGAACTCCATGTAGTTATGTGCTTCTGAAAAGATTTTCCGTTTGGCAAATTCTTTGACATAGAAGGAGAATTATTCTCTTACTAAATTGAGATTCATACCTTCTCGACTGACATTCATACCAACAATCATAGGGTTTAAGATCGATAAAGTGGAATTATAATTGATATTATTTTATGCTTAAACTTCTCTTTACTAGTATTGCATGGCTACGTTCCTCTTTAAACAATAATGAAAATTATAATACTGAACCTAAACGATATTGTATCCATCATTCATTCAAGTCTCGAGTTGAACTTCTGTGAACTTAGTTAGATTGCCAAATCCCCAGGCTTTAAAATCATCCTGAAGAAGACTTAAGTCTTGCACCAGACAGTACTATCAGTATTCCTTTGTCAGGGTAGAAAATAAACAACCAAATGTTGTGCAAAAATCTCCTGTATCGGAAGCAGCCTGTCGAAAATTATTCGCACGAGAAACCATCATCACAGTATCTATGAAATAAAACATCTGCGAGGAAGCTTCAAGTGAGATGCATGTATTTTATTGTGATGGACCCAGGGTAACACACATGTCATGAAATATATATATACACATACATACATACATACATACATATATATCTATATATATATATATATATATATATATATATATATATATATATATATATATATATATATATATATATATATATATATATATATATATATATATATATATGTATGTATGTATGTATTTATGCATGTATGTAAGCATATGGGAGTGTGGGTGTGTATGTGTTTGTACGTTGGTGGGCTAACTATATTCAAACGCGAAGCAAAACACTTGAATCTCAGATTTTCATTTTTCCAGGCTATACTACCCGTCAGATATCCTGTATAATCTGCCAACAAACCTTTAAAAGTAGGATGATGAACAACAGCCATCTTAACAGATTAACCAGTGGATACACGAATTTCACCGTCCACTGTACACGCAAACACACACATGCATACACACACTTAAACACACATACTTACACGCACACTCATAGTTCTGCTGATATCACCTTCCTTTAAAGGAAAGTTCTTCTTTATACGACGAAGATAAAGCTTATCGGATTATTGTACGAAGGTATGAAACTCAACATAACAGATTTTTATTATTTTTTACGACGCGTTTTCGGTACAAAGTAACGTAGAGGATTCAGGTTCTATATCAATGACTTGGCTTTATAAGATCTGCAAAACGACTATGCTTTAAGAAGATACATGGGTTAAGACTTTGGATGTTATGGTGTTGAATTAAGAAGGTTGAAGGTAACACTAGCATGATAATTATATAATTTATAATACACTATCTCCTCGAATTTCTCCTTTCTTTTCTCCTCTGATATAAGCATATATAAATGTGTGTTTGTGTGTGTATACATGTGAGTGAAAGAGAGTACATGTGTGTGTTTATGTGTGTGTGACCGTGTGTGATATCCGTATATGCATATATCTGCGCGTATAGTGGAAATATATGTATATGTATATAAGCATGCACATATATCAAATATAATATAAACACATACATTCAGACATATTCTTTTACTCTTTTACTCGTTTTAGCCATGTGGCTACGGTCAGAGGCCACTGAGCATAATGGTATCTCGGCCGGTATCTAAGAGTTACGGAATTCGACTCTCCGTAGCCATCTGCTGGCAACATTTTTGTTAGAGTAGGCGTGAATATGTGATAATAAGTTCATTTCTCAACCACATGTGTCTAGGTTCAACCTCACCCTGTGGGACCTTGAGCAAATGCCTTCTACAGAACTTCCAGGACGATGCTCGTCTTCTAGGTTCAGGTTTCAGGCTCGGAATTTCTGAAACCACACTTGAGACTGGCTTACGCTTATTTGTTGATCCCCATATACTGCATTACTATTCTTCGCACTTTCCGTTATGTTGTTGCCTCCGAGGTTGTTTTAGTAATGAGGTAACTTTTCATGTTTCAGAGAAACTGAAAACACATAAAGTGAAGACCTGGTGATCAGAATACGCCATATGACTAGAGAATTCACTGAGATAATCTAAAACTGAATTTCTAGTGTGGGATGATGTGCAATGGAATCATTGGTCCATTTTTCTTCACACAAAGACCAATATCAGCGACCATTTGTTTGAATATACGGTACCACAACTGGGTGCATCACCACATCCTGGACTGCGTGAGCGTGGGTTTCTAAGTCAAATATTTCCAGACCGGTGGATTGAAAGGGATGCCTGAATTCCCTCGCCACCTTTTTGTACGGATATCACTCCATTGGACTTTTCTAAGGGGTTATGTTAAAGACACTATGTATTGAACAAAGATACAGGACATCAACGATCTGAAGCAAAAGCTCACTGATGCCAATGCCACCATCGATAAGGCTATACTACAGCGAACATGGAAAGAAATCGATTACCGCCTTGATTGCGCCGTTCAAATGACGGTGCCCATAAAGAGATGTAATAAATGAGAGAAAAATTCAATATCTATTCATTTTGTAATACTTTTCATAAGTTTATCTCTTCATTTGCTTGTGTAATAAATGTTTGAAATAGTAAAGAGACTTTATGGACACCCTGTATATATAGACTTACAGACGTATAAAATATGTGTGCCTTTCTGAGTATCTGTGTCAGTGGGTGTAGAGGTGCGCGCGTGCAAACAGGGTTCGAATGTGTGCTGCAATAGGATTAATGCTCTGATAGTACAATAGTCTGACTATCTGTGTGGCGTGCCAAGTAGCATGGCGCAAACTTCTAGGCTTGGGCTGCAAGCGAGTACAGAGCATGCAATACATGATTGCATGATTATCTTAGAATTAGATCATGAAATTTACAGCAGGTTGCATTTAAATCCCTTGTATATTAAATGATATTTATATCTCGCTTCCTGGAGTACTATTTTACGGATCCTACCAATAGCGAAATTCAAACAGACATACGCAAACACACACACATACAAACACACACACACAATATATAGATTTATACGTATATACATACATACATATATATATATATATATATATATATATATACATATATATATATATATATATATATATATATATATATATATATATATATATATGTATGTATGTATAAGCACACACACACACATATATGCATATGTATATATGTATATATATGTACATATATCAATCTACATATATGAATATATTTTTCTCTCTCTCGCTACATATATATATTTAAATATATGCATCAATGCAGTTTTCAAATGTAGGTACATGATTTGATAATTGCTTCAACACTTGTTAAAGTAAAAACATCAAACTTTGCAAGATATTCAATTAGTTTATTTTAGTGTCATCCCCAGTGAATCTTCCGATATCTATCTCCCGAAAAATTTTAAATCGTAAATTGGAATTCTTGATCTGGAACGACTATGTAAACCACTCTATTACACTCTTCAAATTAAACCATGAAATTGCAATGATCTTGCTAATTTGCCTAATGAATATGATTATAAACTCTGCATAATTGCACCAGATATACTTTTTACCATTTCCACTTTAATAGCTAATATTAGTCTACTTTGAAATTCTGAAAAGTTCATCCGTAATTTGATTTATGGGCAATTTCCATCAGAATTTCCGATTAAGTGTGAGGCAATTTACTATGTAGTTCATTAGTGTGTGTGGGTGTATGTATGTATATTTGATCGTATGTTTGTGTGCGTATATATATATATATATATATATATATATACAGAGAGAGAGAGAGAGAGAGAGAGAGATAGAGAGATAGTTATCGATGTATGGATATGAAAATGTGTACCCTATGTACATAGAGAAATTATTTGCTGACGTGTAAATATATTTATACGTTTGTATATGAATATATTTATATTTTGTGTATATGTGTACATATATCGGTGTGTATGTAGTTGTATATATATATATATATATATACATATATATATATATATATATATATATATATATATATATATATATATATATATATATATATATATATATATATAGAGAGAGAGAGAGAGAGAGAGAGAGAGAGAGAGAGTAGCTTCCTTCCCAAGGACCAAGAACATGGTTCCGGGTTCAATCCCACAACGTGGCACCGTGGGAAAGTGCCTTCTGCTATAGCCTCGGGCCGACCAAAGCCTTTTGAGTGGATTTGGTAAATGGAAACTGAAAGAAGCTCGTCGTACATATGTATTTATATATATTTGTGCATGTATGTATCTGCGTTTCTCCTCCCTCGTGTTTATGCACCCGTAACCTACTGGTTCGGCAAAAGATACCCACAGATTAAGTACTAGGCTTACAATGAAGAAGTCCTGGTGTCGATCTGTTCGACTAAAGGCGGAGCCCCACCACGGCCGCAGTCACATGACTGAAACAAGTAAAAGAACACACACACACACACATATATATATATATATATATATATTTATATCTAGTTTCAGGTCACGAGCTGTGGCCATGCTGGTGCACTGGCATTTGGTTTTGCTACATAATTTTACTTCACGAATGCTTTTTAACGAATTAATATTTTGTGCATGAGGGAGTTTGATACCGCTGCCCTCATCCGCACCTTTTGCTGTGAAGTTGGTTCATCTGGAACACTTGACAGCAAGGGGTCCAGCTTTATTTTGAAGACACGTCTATCCACCCCATGCTGGTCTCTGAGGTCCTTCGGGAGGATATTGAAGAGCTGTGGAACTTTGAAGCCCAGGCTATTGCAGTATCTTGTCCTACATCTTGATGGTAAATTCGGAGACTTTGACACTATGGAATGGCGCCTAGTTGTAGTATTTATGTAACTTTTGATGCCAATGTTTAGGACAAATCCATCCAGCATCTTCCAGATGTATATTATGGAATAGAGTCTTAATCTGTTGTGTCTTTTCCAGTAGCCTATTTGCTGCATAGAGGCTATCTTTTTTCGTGTACCTTCGTTGGATTGCCTCAAGTTCTGAGATCAATTTGACGCTGGTTGGTGACCATAGCTGAGAGCAATAGTCAAAGTGGCTTAAGACGTATCCTCCAGAGGACCATCATGGTTTCTTGATCTCTTGTTCTGGTTCTAAGAATCCATCCGTTCAGCAGCCTACATTTCATTGCATATTTAGCAACATGCACATGGAAGGATGCATCATTACTCATGTAAATGGCCAGGTCTCGCGCAACCAACAAAGGATTCTGCTACGCAGAATCCAGAATACGTCAAACAAAAATAGATGTGGAAGTTTTAAAATACCTCTCTAACGAAAAATCTTTTAAAAAGTCTTTAAAATACCTCTGTAACGAAAAATCTTTAAAAATGAAGTCATGCTATCAGCTATAAACGACAACTGCCCCTGCAAGAATCTTGATAAAAAGAAAATGAAATATTCGCGACATGTGATATAATAAAATAATTTTGGATAGTGTTGCAGAGACTAAAACAACAGAAGAATAAAAACCATGTATATTCCCGGGTGTGTGTATAATTGTGTGATAAAAAGTCAGTCGACCAATACATGAATTGAGCGATAAACAAATAAATATCTCTGGAAAAACAGGTCACAATTTCGATGCAATCGATAGAGACAAAAAGTTTATGAAGTGACCACTGGGAGACAATATTCAGATAAACAGAATCGTATCCTAAAGCTAACCAATGAAAACTAGATTATTTAATAACTGGCATATGAATAACAGCAATCATAATCATAACTATAAGGTGGACAAGCTACCTTTTAATAGAAATAATGACAAATACCACTGGAAACTAGCCAAATATGGAGAAAATGATGAACTACATGCAATGCATAAAAGACAAACCCGGATACTGAATGAAGATAGGTTTGACATGAGATAGGATGACGTAAAACGCTGGTGTAAGAGAAATATAATTCAGTTAAAATAATCGGTCAAATCTACAACATATTGATGACAATATATATATTTGCGTGTGCGCACGTTTAGATATGTATGTATGAACCTCCCTGTATATAGAGTTACATAGTTACATATATTAATCGAATCAAGACTCGCTTTTAACGCCTAGTAACTTATCCTATCATTACTTTGCCAAACCGCTATGTTATGCGTTTAACGCGACAATACTGGTTGTCAAGCGGTGATAGGGAGACAAACACTGACGCAAAGGCACACACACACACACACACACACACACACACACACACACATATATATATATATATTTATATATATATATATATATATATATATATATATATATATATATATATATATATATATATATATATATATATATATATATAATTCCGGCTCTATTTGTAGCAGTATGCACAGAATTGCAATAATGCTTCGTATTACTATCGTATCCCGTAATTCAATATTATGATTCATTCATTAGGTTGACATGTTTTCATTTGTTCTGTTGAGTTACTAGTAACTTCCTTCAACAACCTAGTATAATACCGTTGGGGCTTTAGTGAGCAAACGGTTTTGTTTCATATCGCATGTAGTGTATAGGACACAATATCAAGTCAACTGCACTTCTTAATATGTTCCATCTATTTCTTTTTAGAGCATGTTTCTTATTGCATGTTTCTCATGGTCGACTTTTGTACATATGGTATTAAGTGGATTCACCAGTTTCAACCAGTATCCGCCATGCCTGTTAGAAATTTCGATTCCACTGGAAATGAATAGCATACAGAGCTATATACTTATACACTTTAATACAAGTATTCATACGCATATATATATATATATATATATATATATATATATATATATAGAGAGAGAGAGAGAGAGAGAGAGAGAGAGAGAGAGAGAGAGAGAGAAAGGGAGAGAGATAGTTAGGTAGATAGATAGATAAATACATACATATATATATATATATATATATATATATATATATATATATATATATATATATATATATATATATATACATATATATATATATATGCAGAGTGAGAGAGAGGCTGGGAGAGAGAAGGTGTGAGAGAGAGAGAGAGATACAAAGATATACGTAATACAATGTTATATCAAGCTATTATAGTTTATTAGCAATGTGGATAGGCATAAATGCAATGATTAACAAGTTATTCAACTTCAATTGCAAATTATTACCGATTATATCTTTGGAGATTGGAAATGGTTTGAAGTACCAATTTATAAGCAAAATATATCGGTCACTAGAGGCATAGTTGAATTAATTCCATGATAGGCACCCATAATCTTTGTATAGGAAATCTTGGTAAAGAAGGTGACGTCAACAGTACTTTTGTATTAATGACTGCTTCGTGACTATTAAGTGGGAAGATTATATGTCAAGTATCTCAAAATACAGGTTTGCTGGAATTAAATCGTAAGACATACTTTATTATATTTGTAAGAGTTATATATATATATATATATATATATATATATATATATATATATATTGTGGTTTTATTAATGAGGCAGAAAATGAAATTTCCAACGGTTAAATTGCACATTGATAATATATTGTTCAGTGAATTCAAACTAATAAATTCGTATGAGGTAAAGCATGATTATAAATATTCGTTGTTATACAATACATACACACACACACACACACATATATATATATATATATAAAGGTATGATGGATGAGTGGAGCTCTAATTTTCAGCTTGATGTCTTGCTCATTTATTTATTGTTATACAGGTAAATAAAAGATCGTTTTAAAAGAATTTATTTAGAAAATATATGCAACACGCTGTATTGTTACATTTAGTTCACGAATAAAAATTGACATGGGAATCAGATTTATCTTCATATATTATTACATACTGTGTTAAGTGTCCAAGAACTAGTAGAATGATAGAAGGGCGGTTTGTCGAGAAAAAAAAGAAAAGAAGAAAACAAACGAATGACAACTAATTAAGCCTGCAATAACATGAAACTTGTGGTAGATGATAAATATATGTCACATGGAAATAGAAATTAAAAGCAAAATCAATAATTAAAACATATACGTGTTTCACCAAAAGCAGTAACCATTGGTCGGCTTATCAACTTAATTGTAAACGTTGCAGATAAATTTGATATAAGTTTACAACATTGTCCTTTATGATAGAAGCGAATGTGAACATTTATGTCTGAAAATGTGAAGAAAAATTCAAATAACATGTTTCCATGTGTGCTATAGAGAGAAGGATTTTATTATGGTACCAGACAATGGAAAAATTCTACGACAAAATAATGGAAGATATATCTCGATAAGAGGGAAAATGTATATTTTAAGATAACTATAGACATTTACAAATATATTGTTAGTATTTCTTTGAGAGCAGCAATTCTTCAATTTCTTAAATTTGTGGAGTGTAGAGAATACTTTTTAAATTTATTCATACATTTTTATGCTGTTATTCGTATGTTGTAGAAATAGGTCCTTGTTTAGCGGCTATTCTACTTCGACATGAACAACCATATGACACACGGGATAGAAATCAAAGCCAAAATTACAACCATCACCATCAATGCCATCAGTATCACCACTACTACTGCTGCTACTACTGCCCCTAGTGCCACTACTTCTACAACCACCACCACCACTACTGCTACTACTGCTGAGGAATTTCATGTCAAATATCTGCACTATCAATTCGTATATTGTAGAAACAGGTCCTAAACAAGAACCTATTTCTACAACATACGAATAACAGCATAAAAATGTATGAATACATTTAAAAAGTATTCTCTCACACTCCACAAGTTTAAGAAATTGAAGAATTGCTGCTCTCAAAGAAATACTAACAACATATTTGTAAATGTCTATAGTTATCTTGAAATATACATTTTCCCTCTTATCGAGATGTATTTTCTATTATTTTCTCGTAGAATTTTTCCACTGTCTGGTACCATAATGAATTACGTCTTAATATCTATTTATTTGCGATTCAAAAAAGTTCTTTCTCCCGTTGGCAAACTTACTTGTTTTACTTTTAACCCTTATTTACATTTTGTTATCTAATGGCGCACGAGATCAATTAGGTGCTTTTTCTCATATAAATAATAGTCTTATATAAGATAAACAAGCTCGTTACTAAGTTGCTGGTACTGTAAACTAGAAGTATATTCATATGTAAGATATCGAACAGAAATTGCCAGTTCGTTACTGCGTATGATCGAATCTGGTTAACATATTTATCTTTGAATTCCCATTCCGTACAAATAATTTTTTTTTTTAAATGGGATAAATTAAACGTTGCTGCTCTCTCTGTGTTATAAGTGAAATATCAATTTCCACATAAGAAAGGTCAGCATGCATGTCCATCCATTAACAAATTTCTTAACCTAAGATGCTAAATCTAAATCTTAGATCATTGTTCGTTAATTTTTTAATAAATTTCACGGCAAGAATACCGTATATGTGTGTGTGTGTGTGTGTGTGTGTGTGTGTGTGTGTGTGTGTGTGTATACTGGTCTTTGTAAGTTTGTATTTAGAAATATACATATACATGTATACCTGGGCGGCAGTGTGTGTGTATGTATATGTGTGAGAAGGGGGAGAGAGAGAGGGAGAATCAGAGAGAAGCAGACAGACAAGCAGACAGCGGAAAGGAGTGTTTACCGATGAACATACATTTTATAAATTGGATTTCGTGTTTTAAATTTAAAAATAAATTATTCATGTCAAATATCTGCGCTTTCAAGGTCTAGTTCCACAATACACGGCTAGCAGTTATGCTTATTGTAGTTCGAAACAACATCCCAAAGATGGCTTTTTTTAACCATGTTATTAATTGTAAATCGGTTTCATACGCATTCTAATAATTACCGTGTCAAGTAGAAACGCGAAATGAAATTATTATTTTTTTTTTTGCATTTATTAGCTGACAACGAAAATTCACGTTCGTAATTTTATTTTTCAAGTAAATGGTCGGCTTTTTTTAAAATTTAAATAGTTCATGAATTCAGTTTTTGCCATGTTCACCATTTAAATTTTGAAAGCCTTAATTACTTAGACATTTAAATTAGCTTAAACAATGGTTGAAATAAGAACACAAAGAAAAATAATTTGCATTGAATTTCAATACAGCTTTGAAGATATGCCAAAGAAAAATACACAATTACTCATAATTTAAAAATATATATATGAGGCTTTGAAACATAACTCTTGGCTCCCAATAAACTTCGTCTTGTTTCATGAAATTCAATGGAAATTCATATTTCCCTTCGGAGAATGCTTCATGTGTAGAAATTATATAATTCTTTGTTTCGTGTAAAACATAATCACGTATAATAAGACACCATGGTAATGCCGTTAGTAGGAGAGGTTAGGAAAGTAATGGAGGAGGAAGAAATATTGTAACTGAATGAATTAAGAGAAGTTAAGAGAAATTAAATAAACTTAAAACTAGTTAAAAATATGACAAGTAAACGTGAAAATATTTTTAGAAAATTCATTCTTTTCTCAATCTCAACAATTGCCTAAAGCCTAAATTTTTTTAAAAATCTTAATAAACTTACAAAAAAATCGAAAAAATGTTTCTAGAACAATTCACAAAATCTCAACAATTCTCAAAGAACGTTAAATAATTCAAACGTTTCAGATTTTTACTTTTTTCTTTAAGCGATTTTTGACAATTCTTTAAAAACATTCTAAAAAAGTTTTCACCTTTTCATGTCTTAACTGCTTTTAATTTCGCTTAACTTCTCTTAACTTCTTTTAATTTATTCACTTTCTATATTTCATTCTCCTCCTTTCACTTCCTACTAACAACGATACTCTGTTGTCTTATTATAATATACTATAACCATTTTGCCTGAGAGACACCAGCACAATACAACATAATTTTTGCAGTAAGAAGTACATTACTTGAAGAACGGATCGTTGAGAAGAAATGGAAACATAAAAAGTATCTGACGAACAAAAAATCATACTAACTTAGCAACAGAAGAAATAAAACGGGATACTTCCACAGCAAAAATGATAAACCTAGATTCTTTATTCAGCTGTAATACTTGCATAACGATTACATACACACACGCATACGAACGCACGGACGCCAGCGCAAACACACAAAGACTCAGACACGCACACACACACGTAGACATACATACACATATACATACATGCATACATACATATATATAGGTATATATATATATATATATATATATATATATATATATATATATATATATATATATATATATATATATATATATATATATATATATATATATATATGCCTGCGTGCATACGCACATATCTATTTGTATGCAAAAAGAAGAAATGGAGTTTATAGCAATATTAAGTTATTAATGGATAATGCAAAATAGAGAATGCAAATAGTAATATGTCTGAACCGAATAGTTTCCTTTTTTCCCCTTCAACGTTATCTATTTTGTAAGCGAATATAGCATAAATCATTTTCCACTGATAAAGAAATACATACTTGGTGTACATTTTAACAATAACGTGTAGACGAGCAAAGTATTCAAAATATTCTTATTTCGTACAAGTACTCGACCGATTCGGGTTTAAAATCATTTATTTCCCTTATACATTTACGTACTAAAACATGTGACATGATACTCAAGATTATGTTCTATATATATATATATATATATATATATATATATAGTTTTAGGGAAAAGAAGCAAGGTTCATGAACTCATCGATGAAAATCCACTGTCACATATAGAAAAATTAATAATTAAAAGCATGAACCTTGGTTCTTTTCCCTAAAACTATATATTTATATATATTTTATACTGTGGAACTTAATTTGATTTTAATTTTTAATAAATTGATTTTAATTGAGTTTTTACCTGTAATTTTGGATTTTATCCCTATTATTATTATTATTATTATTATTATTATTATTATTATTATTATTATTATTATTTTGTTTGACTTTTGTTTTGCATTTGTACAAGTTGGATCCAAGTCCCACCCAGAGACCTCAAGAGACAACAAGTTAGAAGTTCATGTAGGTGTTATGCCTAGGGTACCATATATTTGGATTTGTACAGTTTTGTTCAAGTGAATGTTTAAGAAACCGTAAGAAAATTATGTGTTTGCTTTAAAATTTGAGTATTATTATTATTATTATTATTATTATCACCTATCGCGGTTTATTATTGAAGTTTACGTCGATTACTCCGTAGTGCTGTTTTGCATCTATAATAAAATAAATATATACAAATTATAAAAATAATAATCAAAAATATACAATACAGTACCATTCCCTCTCATACATTCCACTGGCAATTATTGGACGGATTGAATAATACATTTAGAATGCATAATACATATATAGGATACAATCAAAACTAACATATTTAAGTTATCATTTAAAGAGAATTACAGGATATTTAAATATTTATAACATGTAGGGCCGAAGGAAATTAATCATTTTCAAAATGGCTTTCGTATAATCACCGCTGTCATTTCGAAGAAAATAGTTTCCGAAATGGAAAGCAATCTCATTAAATACTTTTATTTATTGACTCTGGTAAACGACCGGAAATTTTGTTTGCGTCCAGAAACATATATTGAATCAAATCCCATGAATGCCATTCTCAATAAAAGTGTGTGGTACTCCTTCTATCACAAGCCTTTTTGATAGAACATTAATTTCTATTTGATGTCGTAGCCAACTTTTTAAAATTTTACATTTAAAACCTGAATAGGTGTCACCCGGCAAGGATGCTTATAATTTGCTTGCAAAACGCTAAAATATGATCATTGTTGCGAGATTTGGAATAGTTTCAAGAGTGTTTGGAATATTTCTACATTAAATTGCATTTTTATATGGTATTTGCTAGCTAGGTTCTTCCTAGCTAGCAAGCTGCGCTGCGTGTGTTACTGACTGCAGCTGTGAGAAGGCGACACCACAACAGCGACCTCAAAAGAGTCTCTTTATGCACCAACTCACTCATAAAGTCGCTTTTGAGGGGTATTAAAGTGTACATATATATATGTGTAAATGTACATGCATATGCAACTCCATACATACATAAGCACATACATCTCTCTCTCTCTTTCTCTCTCTCTCTCTCTCTCTCTCTCTCTCTCTCTCTCTTTCTCCCTTTTTCTCTCTATAGTTTTAGAGAAAAGAACCAAAGTTCATGAACTCCTCAATAAAAATCCACGGTCACATATAGAAAAATTAATAAGAAAATGCACGATAAATAAGTATAATATAATACAAAGTAATTATCATAAGTTAATGATAATAAAATGACTACACGTTTTATATAACGAAAAATTTTATGCACGCATTTACATGCATAAATGTACATGTGTATGAATTATATAATTTAAGGATCTCCTACATAAGATGAAATTTACAACAAAATGCAGTTAAACGAAATGAAATATTTCCTTTTCTTGGATATGTCTATATCTAAGATTAGTTCGTCTTGCAGATAATTAAATGTATATTTACAACAATATCAATGTAATCGAAAACATATGCGTTATCATGAATATACGTATTTTATAGAGGAAAGCATTAAATAATTTGATGTTAGATGTTACCAATACGAAATAGTGTGAAACACTGTATCCGTAATATGTGTTTATATATGGTGTATTTAATTTTGTTTCCGACGCAACTACGAATAAGCTGATAATTGTCAGCAACTCGTTGAAATTCGTTTTGTTATCTGCAGAGGAAAATACAATATTGCTTCTAAGATAAATAGATTTATATTCAAATACTATTAATATACAATATATATGTTAACGTTTCTTAAATAAGTTTTAATTGCCAATATTCCCGCAAATATTATTTGTTGAAATACACCATTTATATTTTACGAAACAGTTATGAAATTATATTATATCTTGAAGCCAATATTTATATTTCAGAACTTATAATCTTCAAATGGAAATATATTTTATTCAACATGAATCTATAGAAGTATATATATATATAGAGAGAGAGAGAGAGAGAGAGAGAGATGTATATATGCAGTGTAAACGGACACGCATACACACACGCACGCAACGCACACACACACACACACACACACGCACACATACACACACACACACACACACACACACATATATACATATACATATATATATATATATATATATATATATATATATATATATATATATATATATATATATATATATAAAGAAAACAGAAAATGGAGAAATATTGATGAACAACAATTGACTTACATCAATTATTATTTATTAATTCTATACAAATAGAATGCCTCCATCCTAACAGCTGTTTCTGCTTCCAATGTTGTATGGTATTGTCATTGATATGCTAAAAATATTTATCGTGTTTGGTAATAAAACCGATTTGAGACATTGAGCTTCATCAGAGTGAAGAATGAATAAAAAAGGAAAAGCCTAGAGATGACAAACGGAAAAGTTGAATATGGCAACAATCATACCGTTTTGCTTCTATTATAGCTTTGGAACGTTACATAAATGACTAAACTTAAAATAGTATTTGGTGGATTAATCCTTTGTACGGTGGGAATAGGATTGATAAATAATAAGAAAATAAAAGATAATAGTGGGATACGCCAATACGTTTTAGTCGGGGAAAGGGTGGAGATAGAATAGGGTTTTTGATTAAACATAATAGTTTTTAATAATTTCTGTTTATATTACTAATTAATAGTATTTATCATAATAAAATGCTAACCGATTAAATGTAATTTTTATTTAATGGGACGTGGTTAAACCCTACCACCTGTTTTCCGAAGTGAGATAGGCCAAGGTCCAACGTTCGATATAATTGGTCAGTTGAAATTTCGAAACAAATGACCAGCTATTGAAGCTCTTATACGGGGTAGGATAAATAAATGAATGGAAAAATGGTGTATGCTCTAAACGGCCTGAAAACACTCAGGACAGTATATACTAGATTAAAAAAATAAATATCATATAAAAATATTCAGAAAGAAACCTGTTTGGACATTTAGGAAATAAGACGGCTAGGGTGAACTATTATAAACAATGAAAATAATTTATTCTGTAGGAAACTTAGGGAAATATTTATGGTTTAGGGGAGGTAATAACTAGGGTAACTGGTGATGTTATCGCTTCCCTTTTCTCTAGAAGTGCTTTTGTATTGTGCCTATGTAAGGGAATTTTGTCGTCATATTTGCCAAATTATTTTGACATCGTACGCGTTTTTATTTTGAGATTATCCTTCCTTTCGTCTTGTGTGTTAGTATGTATGTATATGTATATACATATGTATATACATATGTATATACATATGTATATACATATTCTTGCAATAAAGGTACGCATCACTATTTTCCAGTGAACGTGTGATTTTTTTCGTTACCATATTGAATGTGGGTAATTATTATTGCTGTGGCTCTCTGTTTAATTTTCTGGTATTCATATATATCTGTAAACATTTGTTGAAAAATAAATACACGCACATCTGATTGCCTGTGGCTATTTGATTTTTCTTCAGGTTTTCTATGTACGAGTAGATAATATTGGTGTGGCCCTTTGTCTTTTGTTTTCAGATCATCTTACAGGTGCATTTTTTTTTTATATTTACTCTCGTCTTGCACGTATCTACACATGCGCACACCACACACATACTGATGTTCCTCTTGATAATCGATACTACTCAATAATGTCTTTGCTACTGACTCTCTCCCAACTCTTTCTCTGAACACAACTTCGCTTTTAATCTAGCACCAAGTTGTAGACAATCAAATCATTTCTGCAACTTTATCTAAAGATGTATCGAGTGTTATGTCATTAACAATGAAATATATTCTGATGTTCAATTTGCAAGATGATGATGTTAATAATTGCGTATTGCTATTGTATGTTCCAAACTTAATAAATTCCCCTCTTAACTATCAATCTTTAGGTATAAACACACATCCGTTCATTTTTAAATGAAACTTAACAACAGATGCTACTTTGAAGTTGCTTTGATAAGTATTATTTCTATTAAAAGACATTTTATTACACCGAAGTGTGTTTCATAGCTTTTCTGTTATTTGCTACATTTTTATCGATATTTCCTATTGTAATATGCTTATCGTATTATGAATTATGGTTATTTTTATTCAAATTGTGGCTCTATGAGTTTTTTATATCGTAAATAAACAGATCAAAGAATATTAGGAGATAACACTCTCATTTTCATACGATTTCTTTCCCTCATATATATATATATATATATATATATATATATATATATATATACATATATACATACACACACACGCACACACACACACACACCATATATATATATATATATATATATATATATATATATATATATATATATATATATATATATATATATATACATATATGTGCCTGTATATACATAAATACATATATATATATACATACATATATACATGTGTACGTGTGTGCGCGACTATGTAAGCTGTATATCGCCTCATGAAAGCTCACATCCTCAAAGAGTTTCAAGCTAATGTCAGATTTTTCTTCACTAATTTTATTGGGCGAGCCGAAACAAATACTGCGCAAGCGTCTCTCTTAAAATAAATAATTTTGCCAGTAAAAATCTCTTGTTGGTTATTGTAAACACAACGAATGGTAAACCACTTTGTAGAGACATGATAGCCGTTCCTTGCTACTGAAATGTCGCCAGCCATTTCAAATTAACAATTAACACTAAGCCTCGATCTGACAGATTGGATGTTACTAGGTTATGCGTCACGTATATTTAAAATACAAGAGACATACTTTACCACAAAATACAGGCCAATAGTTTGCTTTAACTTTATGTATAATGTGTAGGCAGTTTACTTGGATGTGTTTCTCAAGCATTACTGCGAATGAAAACAACGCGGTGAATTATGTGTGAGCAGCGGGTAAGAAAGAAGTGTGTAATTGTGCCAGGCAACTCTTTTTTAGCATTTTAATACACTGTAATAATGCACTTTACTCTGCTCTTCACACGTATACACTAGAATCACTGCGTCATGAACATTTTCCATTTACGATAGTTTGTGCTTTTAAGAGATTGACAATAAAATATTGCACAGAACAATCGATATTAACGAAAGCTATAACTATGATCATTACCAGAAGTAGGTTACCTATGGGAATATTCCTGGGTATGAGCTGGTCAGTCACTCCTTTAGTTTATATTCTTTATTGCAAATGTTAACTGATATCATTTGTCAACGAAAAAAATGTCACCCATAACCTCTCTGTTGATAGCATAAGCTGTATCCAAGTAATATTCATAACGTGAAACAGTTATAACTTGTTACAACAACCGGACGGGATATAGGAATGGACCTCGTTGAGAATAAATGCTCATAATTGTTAATCAAACGAAAAATATTACATTGATAACAGAACAACTTGCATCCTGTAAGATTACATCCCATAATGCTTTCGTAGAACCAGTTGTTAGCGCCAACGTTTTGGGACACTTGCGTTTTCAGGAAATTGGGCATCATGATCAGAGTAAACGGATAGGTGAAGGTAGGCAAAGGTCGTTTCAGATTTTGAATACCGCATCCTATAATTTAAAACATCTAAATAATTTATTGAACACCTCATGAGGAAACTAACACATCATATTTGTGCTCAACGGCGAAAATATTATCGTGGAATTGAGTGCATCACGAGTGAATAGGCACGTCGAGAGTACACAGCAGTTGAGAGTGTACAAAGTATAGCTACGGAGTGATTAAGAGAAAATTGGAGAAGATGCTAATCATATTAACAGAAAATACGGAGAGTAGCCTGTCCCGCAATCAAAAGGAAATTGTTAACATGTAAACATTATATGTTATAAATGTACCCTCGTAAATATAATTGCGCAGTAATATAACTAAGAGACAATATAAAAACATTTCATGGCAAGTCAAGTCAACAAGACTCTGATGCACACACACACACACACACACACACACACGTAAACACATATACACACACGCACCACATGCACACACACTATATATATATATATATATATATATATATATATATATATATATATATATATATATATTACGTGTATGTATGTACAAACAAATGAAAAGAACTCGAAATATTACTAATTATTATTTCTAGCAACAATTTAATTGTTAATCGTATTTCGTAGCACTCCACCATTAGTGGGAATGCTTTTCTCTGAGTAAGTAGGTTCCTGAGCTCCTAGCGAATATTAATTACAATTGCATGCCGGGAAACGCTTGTTCTCAGTGACTATTTCATGTCGTAAAATGGTTCACAGTTGCTCCTTGTCGATTGGAAGTTCTGCAGCTACATTTCTGGAAATAACGGATGCTGCTCTCGCAAATTTTCCATGTTCTGCAAAGTAGAGTGTTTTACTATCACCAGTATCTCTTGAAATAAACGGGAGAAGGTCATGGATATTACTTGTTGCTGGACACCATGAGGCGTTGTCTTGGAAGTGTTGAAATCTCTCAGTGAGATGCTGGTATCATTCCAGGTTTTTCCTGGGTACTCCTGACAAAACATTTGTACGTGTATCCTCTATCCTAAAGATCCTGACTTATCCCAAATAAATTCCAACTATGACCGTTTCCATTTATATTGCCCTGAGTCGATTGAACCTGAGATCATTGTTTTGGGGAAACAAACTTCTACCACACATCCACGCGAAGCATGTTTATATGTTATTGAAAAAAAATTTCTTGAAGGGTGAATCTGCTATACTTAAATCTTTACAGCATTTGAGATAAAAAAGAATGTTTCAATTAAATCTACAATATTACAAGTATCCATTATAACTATAAGCAAAATAGTATTAAGTATGTGTTTGCACACCCGACACCATTGACAATTAGACAGATGTGAATAATATTTCTCCACCCACACAGAAAAATAGACTATTAATACAAAATGTATTCACACTGTTTGTTCTTCACAGCTCAGGGAATGAATAGCTATAGTATAACCGCATTCAATTTATCTATGATTATCTACTACACGCAGCTGTTGCATAAAATTATTGCACGTACAAACACACATGCACACAGGCACACACACACGCACAAGTATATGTATGCACGCGTGTATATATATGTATATATATATATATATATATATATATATATATATATATATATATATATATATAGAGAGAGAGAGAGAGAGAGAGAGAGAGAGAGAGAGAGAGAGCGAGAGAGAGAGAGACAGACAGAGACAGAGCGACGTACATCTGTATGTGTACATATATATATAGAGATGTATATATAAATGCCTGTGTATGTGTGTATATGTAAATATGCATATATACAACTATATGCACATTTATGCCTATGGATATATGTAAATACACACACACACACACACGCACACACACAGAAATTACTACACAGGTATCAAAATATTGTTGTGTGAAAGGTGTGAAGCATCACATGCAGAACATTATATCTTGTACCAAAATATTCACTGGTGGGTAAAGAGTAAATATTTTCCGTTTAATATCTATCTTAAATCTCATAAAAATTAGAGCGCATATCAAAATATTCATAGATGTACTGAGAAGAGTTAGAAAGAATGTGAAGCATAAGTTTCAAACTGGAAATATAAACGTGTGCAAACTAGAAAGTCTTTTGTACATGTGACAAGGAAATGGAATACACTTCAATCCAACTCGCAAAATGAAGGCGGAGTAGATGCGTTCCTTCTTTTAAAGTTTTGTTGAAAAGTATAAATTTTACGACCAATGTGATACTTTTGATCCTCTATCATTTATGGGAAGTTATTTTGTTCAGACTGTAAGAGTCATCAAGCCTGGGAGATATCAGAAGCCTTCCATACACATTTGTTTGATTCAAAGGGCGTGAATGAAAAACGTAGACCAATTTGCTATCAAGAGGCATACAGACGCAGGTGTGGCAGTGGGGTAAGAAGCTTGCTTCGGAAACACTTGGTTCTGGGTTCATCCCCACTGCATGAAACCTTGGGCGAGTGTCTTCTATTATAGCCTCGAACCAACCAAAGCCCTGAGAGTGAATTCTAGACGGAAATTATTTTCTACTCTAGGCATAATGCCCGAAATTTTGATGGAGAGAGGTCAGTCGATATCAGATAACATCCTGAATTTTTGTTCGTTTAATCCTATAAGTGGGGGGGGGGGGTAACTGGGTAGGATAGGGTTTTGGAGGTGCACGCTGGTAACTGTTTCGATGAGTTGCAATGTATATAAGATTTGGAGTCATCTGGCAGGCAGGTTGTTGGTTAGGTCGACTGTTACTCTGAAATTTGGACGGATATGGGAGTCGTACGTTCATTATATGGTGGTGGTGGGGGGTGTAACTGGTTTCAGTTCTGGGTTCAGTGGAGGGAGGAATATTCCAAGTTCGATTGGGTTTTTATCTACTCCATTCCTGAACTCTGATATATACATATATATATATATATATATATATATATATATATATATATATATATATATATATATATATATATATATATATATATATATATATGTATGTATGTATGTATATATTTACATATATGTATGTATACGTATATATATTTATATGTGTGTATATATTATATATATATATATCTATATATATATATATATATATATATATATATATATATATATATATATATATATATATATATATACATATATATGGAATGAAAGAGCTGGAGAGATAACGCGAGTGAGTGTGTGTGTGTGAGAGAGAGAGAGAGCGAGAGAGAGAGAGAGAGAGAGAGAGAGAGAGAGAGAGAGAGAGAGAGAGAGAGCTACAACCTACACAGCAGTTATGCAGACCATAAAGACAGAAATTATAGGAAGAGCAGGAGTTTATTTGTTTCAATTCACTAAAGGCGTAAAGTGTTCGCCCTAAAACATACCGTTTATCTTTTTCTACAAGTATGTAAGACTTCACAATTATAACGTGGAGAAAACACTAGGGGGATAACTTCGTTATGACATATCACAAACAGATTCCGTTTCACATAGTTTTCTCAAGATATGAATATTATCTGAATTTTGTCTGAAAAATTCGAATTATAATTCTGCTACAAGGTAAGTATTGAAAGCATTGACAAGCTGAGCATAATTTTAAATTTTCACTTCGAACAAATTAGCAGATATATATATATATATATATATATATATATATATATATATATATATATATATATATATATATATATATATATATATATATATATATATATATATATTAGTAACATTTAATGCTATTCAATTAGCCTATATTATCAGTGTAATAAAGATTGCACTCTCACATTCACACATGAAAACATATACAATGAGACGGTCATACTTATATAAATATATATTTAAAAATTTACATGCTGTCGCAACTTGCATGTGACGTGTGCATAAGGCAATTGGTTTGAATTCATATATGCTAAAACGTATACTAAAATACGTAGAAATGCCAACTAGAACTGTGTTTGTTGTTAGCCTCCTTGTGCGAAGAGAATGCAGCATATTATAGAAGCATTGACTTACAGAGTGCATAGAAAATTATATTAAAAATCAATAATATCAAATCGTAAAATCGATATTATAAGCAAGTAAAATGAGAGACATTGCTGACATTTTTTCACGTATTTAACGGTCACGAATTGTAGGGACGCAAATATAAATGCGAAAAGATATAAGCACTGTGGAAATATTGTAAACAATTTCAGAGAAATCAAAATCGAAGATATGCCAGATATGCGATTTCACTGAAATAATAAATTTTTCATAAGTGATTTTCAGTGAGTTTGGTGGCTTGTTTGAATATTTTCACCCTTATTTCTAGCATGCTGGTACTTAGTGTAGCCTCTATTGTAATTATTTATTAATTATAAAATTTCCTACACACTCACACACACAAACACATATATGTTTCTTTATATACATATATACATATATGCAAATCTTACAGGCTTATGGGATCCCTAAGAAGATAGTTGATGTGATATCACTGCTCTATACCAACACCAGAGCCCAATTCATTACATTTGACGGGATGACGGAGTTCTTTGAGATACTGGCTTCAAAGTGCTTCAAAGTGCTTCAAAGTGACACATTGACACCCTCAATTTTTATCATTGTGGTGGTCTATTGTATGCGTCTTGCGTTGGAGAAACACCAGGACTCTGACTTTACTGTAGCGGCGACTCAGAATAGAATGGTCAAAGCTAAAAAGATATCAGATACCGAATTTGTTGATGACATTGTTCTGGTGAGAAATACGGTGAGTGAGGCAGAGAGATTGATACAAGCGGTGGAGGCTGTGTCGATGAGTGTGGGGCTGAAAACGAATGAAATTAAGACGAAGTATTCGATAAAGAACATCATGAAGCCAGAGAAGATAATGAACGTAGGTGGGAAGTCACTACAGTAGGTTGAGCAATTCCTGTATCTGGAAGCAAATATTGGGAACACAGAGGGGATATAGGTGAGAGGAAGAGTAAAGCTTGGACGGCATGCCACAGTTTGAGATCTGTATGGAAGTCGGACCTTCGTAAAGACCTGACGATCCGTCTCTTATATGCTGCAGTGGAGTCTGTGCTGTTGCACGGATCAGAGACTTGGACACTGACCCAGACGCTCACTCAGAGGATGGACGGGTGCTACACGAGAATGTTGAGGATGGCTCTGATCATTAATCAGTATATACTGAGGATGAAGATCTCAGAGATGTACGAGAGCCTTCCAAGAGTTAACTTGAAAATAACACAGAGGAGACTGATGTTAGCTGGACGTGCTCACCATCATTGAGAGTTAATGCTGCACTCAGTGCTCCTGTAGCAAAGCCTGAACGGACACACTAGAACAGGGAGGCCGAGGCTGACATATGTCAATGCCCTAAGGACAAACACTGCTCTCTGGGAGACACAGAACATGGCAGCGATTGTGAAAGACAAAGACCCCTGGAGAGAACTCGTCCATGGAACTAGGAAGTTTTGCCCGCCCATACACACACACACATACACACACACATACACACACATAGATAGATAGATAGATAGATAGATAGATAGATAGATAGATAGATAGATAGATAGATAGATAGATAGATAGATAGATAGATAGATTTATGTATACATACATTTATGTATACATACTCATACACACGCACGCACACATACATACACCCATACACACACATATATATATATATACATATACCTATATGAATATAGACATACACAGACATAGTCACACACACAGACACATGTATACATGTATACACATACACACCGGTGTTCTAAGATAAATGCAGGAGCTCTCAGGCCATATAACTGTTTCGAAGCTTTCATCTTTCTTGTGGTTTCTGTTGATGTTTAAACGGTCATGAGTGCACATAAGATGAACGTACCTGATGCCGGTGGGCAATCTACCTGCATCAGGTGCGCTCATTAAATAGCTGAAAATTAGAAACAAATTATTTGATCAATTTTAAAAGAACCGGTTTACTCTTCAAGGAACGAATCACTTATAAGATACAATAAATATGCTTTGATGTCATTCATTTAGAATTTTTGACGTTAATTATCCTCAGGAGAAATACATTTTACTTCAAGCTTTGTGACACATACCTAACTTCTTTTTGAAGAAGTTCAGACATATTTCAAATAAAACGGTAAAAAATCAGTGACAGGTCATTTCTCATTTTAAAATTCTGTTTGCAGATATTGCATGGGTCACAGTAAACATTTGATTAAAAACTATCGGTATAACGGCTATAGAATGGTTTTGCATTGCAATAATATTGGCAACCTTTTCAAATGAAATACGTTTATCGATCAGTAACTGGGGAAATTTTAACTAAAATAAAGCAACGTTACAACGTCTACTGACACACGGAGGGACAATTGCTACTTGGTAGCTATTTCGGACGGTATTGAAGAATTTCTCTTTTCCATTGGTGAAATAGATTTCAAATATTTAATTTGTTATATAATTACAAGAAAATTGCGATCTTCTAATTAACAATTTTTATGATAATTAGAGAAATCATGTTATTCAGAGTTGATACATGACATCACCTGCTGCACTGTTCCTCAGTTGTACTACTATGGAAACATAGGAGGGAGCCATTCATTCTCTGAGACTTGATCATTCAACGTACAGTTATGAAAGTCAGTCATTTTGTGAATGACTTGTTTCAGTTAAGTATATGAGTTCTGGTGAAAGACATCATTTGGGATAAATAATGGAGACGCTGAAATTAAAGTACAAGAAAATTTTATTGAGAGATGAAATATCTGAAATAAGTTTAAATCATGATAAACATAATAAATCAAAATAAACATAAATCTAGATAATTGTCTTCACTATGTTTGACAGAAATCTCAATCAAACAGCAGCACCACACACTTTAGTCTTCATCGTATGTACTGGGAAATATTTCATCTTGGCAAAAGATAGAACATGCTGAAATTTATAATGAAATCTGAAATTAATTTTGTCATTCATTTAGAATTTCAATTTCTAAATATTGTGAGATTGTCTTCCATAAACTGTGGGGCAATGCAGAATGATGCATATACTTTCAAGGGTTGATTTAATTGAGAAGACACGTTACGTTTGTACACAGATATCAGTTTTTCAAAATGTCATAAACCAATATTTTCTTAAAGAATAATTTCTATATCTACTACTACGAAACCAGAAACTGGTTTCATAAAATTTTCTGTTCCAATAGAGAATTGCATTTTAATGAATAAATCATATTGTGATAAGAGTAACCAATTCATCTTCATGTTGTGTCTTTTATCTCATTTTACAAGAAAAATTGATGCTAATCTAATTACAATTAGACGGGTTATTTATCTATATTTACAAAGTGATTAACTTTAGTCCAATTAGTATAAGGTATGAGAGAATTCAAAAGGGAAAAGGTGAATTGATTGATCGCTTCAAGTTTTTATCGATTTGAAGGAACCTTTGACTCTATAGGTTTATGGTGTTAATGAAATATAAATATATTTGTATGAACGTTTGTTTTCAAACTAATTTTCTGCAATTTATATATAATAGAATTTTTCTCAAAATTTATCTTCATAATTAACATTCGTACAACTGAACGTCTTCGAAAGACGAAGAATTTCAAAAGAATTTGTTTATCTAATCGGTTTTCCTACTGAAGTTCTACGCTTGTGAAATATTCCATACTCCTTGTCAAAAAAGAAAGCTGATAAAGTCTGAGATGGCGCCAAACGAATTAAACCTCATAGTACAATACATTGTCATGAAAATTCTTCCGTTTGTCCTGTGTGAAATATCTAAAGAATCGGCAGAATAGTTAGCACACCAGGCGAAATGCTTAGCGGTATTTCGTCTACCGTTATGTTCTGAGTTCAAACACCACCGAGGCCGACTTTGCCTTTCATCCTTTCGGGGTCGATTAAATAAGTACCAGTTACGCACTGGGGTCGGTGTAATCGACTTAAACACTTTGTTTGTCCCCTCTATATTTAGCCCCTGTTGGCAATACAGAATTAAGTTAAATATATCTGCAGATGTTATCACTATTATTATAGATATATTTAAGATTTCTAACTTAAGAATGGTGTAGAGTACCGTCTAGTGATCAAGAAATACATACTTCTCAATGCATTTTTGATGGTTGTTGCTTCAAGTAAATCAAATTCATAATAAAAGAATACCAAAAGATAGAATTACTTCGTAATTTGATAGATACGGAGAAACTTGGCAACATTTGCGTGGTAGAATTCTGAACATATTTGCGCTGACTATCTTGACAATGGTGACTTTTCTGGATATTAATATCGTTTATCACTAGAAAGGAGATTGAAAAGTCCCAATACCCATTTGAATCGCATTATAATTACAAATAAAACTGATTATTATTATTATTATTATTATTATTATTAGTAGTAGTAGTAGTAGTAGTAGTAGTAGTAGTAGCAGTAGCAGCAGTATTTATGGTCTCCTTTCATTATAACATTATTTCAGCTACCTTAGTATTACCAAGGCCAAGAGTAGCAAGGGCAATTTTGTTTTGCTATGCATCCTAAATATAACTGAGATCGTAACGTGATGGTAACGGAGATTGGAGTTACCAGCTGAATATTACTCATCAGCTCCCTCCTTTATCATTCCAAACTATGGTCCTCTGCTGAAGAATTTAGCATTAGAATAGAGATAGTTTTAACTGACAGTGCATTTTTAAGTTGCTGCCAACCCATATTCGTCGAAACAATCAGCATGAAGTACCATAAAAAATAAAATATGATATTATGGGTGGCTGGTTCGCACATTTCGCTAAAGTAACACGATAATATTTGAAGTCAGTTTAAGCTAATTAAAAAATGCTCTCGCACTCCAATTACAAAATTTTTAATTAATTTCAGTTATAATCTTTTAATGAAGATTATTAATTTTATCCAGATATTGAATCTCATCCATTTTCTTTTTTTCCCCGTAATTAAACGCCAGAGAACGGTTAAGGTATCCAATACAATGCTGCCAGAAGGTGACAAATTTTCGGAATGTTTTCGCAAAAAGTATCAGATAATATGGAGATAGCGAATACACCGGAGACGCGGTGGCAGCGGTGGTGACACCAAGGAGTAGCGGTGGTGGCACCAAGGATTGGTGGGACCAGGACCAAGGAGTGGTGGTGGTGGCGGCGATGGTACTCATGGTGATGTTTATCACTGCTACAAATTTAATAAAGGAAATCTAATTCAACCCGCTTTATCTGTTTTCCTTTCATTTTCAATTAGATCGGATCTAGCTTTGCTTTAGCCAACGACTGAAACGAGATGTGGCTGCTATATCCAGATACTCATACAGCGAGGTAGATTAGTTGACTCGTTTGAAGTAAGTATGATTCCTATGTGGTCGGTGAACATCATCATGACATTGATGATTTTCTGAGATCTATATAGTTTTTACTCGCGCCAACTTAAATCCGTATATGTGCAGAAATGTACAACAACGTATGAACAAATTTTTGTTTCAGGGTATTTTTTATATGAAGAGATGATCGGAAGCATTTTGTTGCTATTTGTAGCAGACTAAACCATGTCGAGTACAAGAAATTATTTTGAAATGAAACGGTGCATTTGCATTCACATAATGAGCGTGCAGCTAGAATAGTATATGTATATATATATATATATATATATATATATATATATATATATATATATATATATATATATATATATATATACCATACGGGGAAAAAATTTATATTAATTTGTTTAATTTGATTAAAATTACATACATACAAGAGGGATGACCACTAGGTGGACACCCAGTATGCTAAATGTAGACCCCATATGGTCTGGCGACAATTTTTTCTTAGTGGTCAGAACATATGGAGGTCTACATTTAGCTTATTGAATGTCCACATAGTGGTCATCCCGCTTATATGTGTGTATATATATATATATATATATATATATATATATACATATATATATATATATATATATATATATATATATATATATATATATATATATTATATATATATATATATACATATATATATATATATATATGTATATATATATATATATATATATATATATATAAATATATATAAGGATGTGAGTTTGCGTGCGTATGTGTGTGCATGTGTGTTTGCGCGTGTGTGTGCATGTGTGTTTGCGCGTGTGTGTGCATGCATGCAGTAGGACGAATAGGTCATGCTAAGCACATGAGAAACTAAAGACTTGTGTCACATTGATATCTCGATAAACCTAATCATAGTCAAGTGCCTTAGCATTTTACAATTTGTTTGTTCTAGTGTTTCATTGATTTTATAGCAGTTCCGAAGCAGGAACCTTCAATTTCCCGTTTCTCTTTTGATGACAACTACCTTTACAGTAGAATTTTCACTTCAGTGATTTTATGCGGATCATGGAACAAAGAAAGTCAATTATTTTATGTATATCAATATCTAGAAATCTGGATTGTTTCCTCTCGCATGGACTGCTTGTTTATGTTAGATTTCTTACGTGATGATAGATATATTTGCTATAGCTTAGCCCTTGGTTAGGTCTGAATAAAAAGAACTATGATCAAAGATTTTCCAACGATGAATAAATAATGAATTCTGAGCAATATTATTCTCTGACATTTCACATTAACACGTGTATTAAATATGTCTATCCGTAGGGTAATATTTTTGCTACTAACTGTCTTTACGTTCTGAGTTCAAATTCCGCCGAGGTCGACTTTCTCTTTCATCCTTTCGGGGTCGATAAATTAAGTACCATTTGCGTTCTGGGGTCGATCTAATCGAATCGCTTCCTCCCAAAATATTTCGAGCTACAGTAGGGAAAAAAATGTTGCTACTACTCCTGGAGGTCAAGTCACAGCAGTAAATTCTACCTTGTACTTTCGTGTGTGCAGCCCCCGACACCTCTGAGTACAATTGTGACTGCGTTACTTAACGTCTGTGATGTATGTGATATAACCGCTAACACATCGCTTTGTGACATCATAGGGGAGTTGTTGATCCCTATATTTTAGTTGTTTCCTAGATCTGGTAGAACTATATGCTGATTTTGTTAACCATTATAGAATATTTTCACGAATTAAAAACTTGTTTAGTTAGTTACAAAACTGTTCAGACTGAAAAAAGCATGCATGACAGGACAATCGGTGTCCAAATTTCTTTTAGGTGCCAATGTTCAAACTAAATTTTTGTAGATGTTATAGACCATTGTTAATCATGTATGAAACTAAAATGCATTCTAGTTACAAAAATTGTATTTAGATAAGACTGATGATGAAAATTTATAATCTGTTGTCGGCTTTGTTTACGATTTGATCCGAGAGTGACCTTATACGTATTGCTCTAATAATACCGTTTCTAAACATTTCTACCGCATCTGATGTAACTCACTTAGCAAACATCATATCATTAATGGCAATGATTATGGCTACTACAGCCAGAATAAGTAGTAAATCAGAATAAACAACGTGACTGCAAACGCCATGTTGGTAACTAGATGTTTGGATTTTATCACTCTCGGCACATGTCCTCCGATTGACACCCAAACACTGACATGTTCGTATTGGAACTTCTTGTGCGTATACCAAGCAGTACAGCATGTCGCTTCCAAATTTCTGACAGACTGGATTGCGTCATGGTGCTGTGTTTCTCACAGACGGTGTCCAACTGACTCTACTATGCAGTGTAGTCAACAAAATCAAGAATAAACACTGCGCATGCGAGAAATAAAAAATAGAATGGGGACAATTTAAGCAACGCACATTGTGCATATGTATGTATATATGTGTGTGTGTGTGTGTGTGCGTGCGGGGGGAGCGGTGTATGGATGTATGTATGTGTGTTCGTATGTCTTTCTGTATATATGTATGCATGTATGTATGTATTTATGTATGCATGCATCAATTCACTTGGCTGGTTGGATTATTTCCACATACATAAATGTTTCGCGGGTTATAGAATTTTCAATATAAAATAATTGACGGAGAATAATTCAGGATCCTACATCAAGTATACTAACCCTTGCCAAACACTTCAGATGAAAGGTAATTGTCCGGTTTAACATCACAATATGGAGTAGATTTCATGCATTCGTAAAAGTTTGCCAGTTTACAAAATAACTCAAAATCCATATCTGTATTTATCTGTTCCTTTTCCCCTTACGGTCCCTATCTCTCTTTCTGTTCCGCTGTGCCTCACTGTGTCCCAATACGTCTCCCTACTATATTCCCTCTCTCTCTCTCTCTCTCTCTCTCTCTCTCTCTATCTCTCCATCTCTCTCTCTCTCTCTCTCTCTCTCTCTCTATACACACACACACATATATATATATATACAGAGAGAGAGTAGGAGGGAGACGTATTGTGTATATATGTATGTATGTATATATATATATATGTATGTATATATATATATGTATGTATATATATATATATGTATGTATATATATATATATATATATATGTGTGTATGTATGTATATATATATATATATATATATATATATATATATATATATATATATACATACATACACACATTTATATATATAGAGAGAGAGAATATTGATAAAATGCACTGCATTCTTTATTGTAAGATACACGCGTTTCGGTAAATTGCCGTCATGAATACATAATTGCTATTCAAACATTAGAGTGCCGAACTTCGGTTAACTGTCGCGTTTCACGGAGAATATATGCCGTCCACACACACACACACACACACACACACACACACATGTGTGTGTGAGTGAGTTTATGTGTGAGTGTGCGTCTATACAATATGTATGTGGTGAAAACATATGCTTTAGAGATGAATTCGATGTTCCATTTAATAATTTTGTTCTTCCCATTAAGTTTTTCAAAAGGTTGCTAGTTCCGTTATGTTTTAACGGATAATATATTCTTATATATTTTATGCATCCTTTCATCACGTAGGCACATTATTCGAAAATAGGTGATATATGCGTATACACAGATATACCTATATATTGAAATATATTACATCCACATTTATAGTTCTATTAATATATGAATGCTTCACTGGTTTCGAAAGCACAAATATGTATGTATATATATCATCATCAGTAGTTCATATAACCGAAAGAAATAAGCACATTCTAAAACCTTTGACCAGCAACTTATCGTTTTGGGGAAGTTAAATGCTATGACCAGTCATAGAGTGACCATGGGTTTCACACCTATAAAGCGCTTAATAGTCACACGAGTCCGAAAATGGTTTGAGAAAATTCAGACCAATAACAGCCTTTGCTCACGTGTATATGTGTGGGGCAAAGTGACAGAGGCGCTAGAGCGTTGTAAAAAATCTGACTTCTGCTAGAACGTATGAGATTTTATGATCTGTGTTCATGTCCATTTGAGATCAAATACGTCTTTAAGCTTGCTCATAAAGTAAAATACCGGTGAATAATCGAGATCTATATAGATTAGTGTCTCTTCATATTTTAGGTCTCGCATATATATTTGAAACAATTTTTATGTATGAATATATATACACAAACTCACACACAATTAGATAGATAGATAGATAGATAGAGAGAGAGAGAGAGAGAGAGAGAGAGAGAGAGAGAGAAAGGGTGAGGAATATAGATACTTGAAATACCTCGCGATATAATTCTTGATTTATTAATATTATCCAGCAGCTCTGCCTTCTCTTCTCCATTTAACATTTCTATTTCTTACATTTCTTTATGCATATGGATGGTCCTGATTACAAAAAATTAAGTAATTAACGGTCATGTAAAGGAATGCAGGAGAAACGTAGTGAGAGTGATTTTTTTTTATTAGTTTCCTAATCAAATGTGCGAGTTAAATGTTGCATATAAATAGACATAACTTTAGCTATCTTGTACATATTTATTTTTTTTATTATGTTTTGTTCTTGTTTAGTATCTTTGCGTTTATTTTGGGCACTCTGTCTACTAGTTTAATTAGATTTATTGTTCTCTTGTTAAATAAATGCCACAGTTTCACGAATTAATATCATGTGATACATCTATATACACATATGCATACTCAACTATACTTATATATGTATATATATATATATATATATATATATATATATATATATATATATATATATATATATATATATATATATATATATATATATATTTACATGTGTGTTTGTATGTGTATAGATAATTAGATAATTAATTAACCAGCATGTAACGAATTATGTAGTGAGGATCATTTTTCAGTTTATTCTATTTCTTTATTGTCATATACACAAAATAAATATTACTGATACATTTAATTTCTATTTAAGATTGAAACACACCTGGAGAGTTGAGATTGGTGAATGCTTTCTACATATTCTACAGTTAGAATCGTCTCGTTTCAAGAGCATTGTTGACTCATCCAAGAAGGCTGGTTTTATGTCCGGAAATGTGAAATTCCTACCTGTATATATATGTGTGTGTCTGTGCGCGCGCGTGTATATATATATATACATATATATATATATATATATATATATATATATATATATATATATATATATATATATATATATATATATATATATAAATTAAAAAATAAGCAACACGGATTTCAAAGGTGATTGCAGTACGTACGTTTCATGCTACTTCAATTTATTTAAGTAATGCGAGCATTACCTTAAATGCAAGCATTACCTTAAATAAATTGAAGTAGCATGAAACGTGCATACTGCAATCACCTTTGAAATCCGTGTTGCTTATTTTTTTTTAATTTTGATCACCTATCCTTTTGGGATACGATATTCGGGTACCTACGCATAAGTAGCATACTCAATCCTTGAATCTATATCTAAACCGTATATATATATATATATATATATATATATATATATATATATATATATATATATATATATATATATTTAAAGAAAGAGAGAGTTGGATTTAAAATTATAATAATAATAATAATAATAATAATAATAATAATAATAATAATAATAATAGTGAGAGACTCGCTTCTAATGGTAGATTAGTTTGGATTTTCCTCTGAATGAGTTTTCTATTAGCAGTTAAGCCTGCAGTCAAAATGTCGACTGAACTCAATTATAGTCAATAATGCGCATATGCATTTAATTATTCCGGTTTCCATTTCATTAAGCATACTCTAAATGAAATTGTAATGCCACAATATTAAGGTTTGAATTGTTTCTTTTCTTTTCTTCTTCTACTTCTCCCTATACGTTTGCTTTCTAGTGAAGGCAATATAATTGTAATTACCGCAAACAAGAGGTGTGGGCCAAACATTAATGATACTGTTGAAGATCGTATGCATTACAATCAATGAAATGATGATTCTTCATGCTTTGCAAGTAATTAGACTACTGGGGGCTTTTATTGTCTTGTTGCGTTTCTTCGGACATGCATTTAATATCTAGAATAATATTTCCCCGCTGACAATCACGTTATGTAACGTTGTTTACTCTCTCTTTTACTCTTTTACTTGTTTCAGTTATTTGAGTGCGGCCATACTGGGGCACTGCCTTAAGTCGAACAAATCGACCCCAGGACTTATTCTTTGTAAGCCTAGTACTTATTCTATCGTTCTCTTTGGCCGAATTGCTAAGTTACGGAGACGTAAACACACCAGCATCGGTTGTCAAGCGATGTTGGGGGGGGGGGGGGGCAAACACAGACATATATATATATATATATATATATATATATACATACATACACAAATATACAACGGGATTCTTTCAGTTTCCGTCTACCAAATCGTCTCACAAGGCTATGGTCGGCCCGAGGCTATAGCAGAATATACTTGCTCAAAGTGCCACGCAGTGGGACTGAACCCGGAACCATGTGGTTGGTAAGGAAGCTACTTACCACACAGCCACTCCTAGGAAGAAGTCTTCTATTTTATAGTTTCAAATTTTATAATCCTCATCAGTTTCGTTATCTTTTATCTTTTAGTTTCTCCAATCATTGAAGTACGGCTATGCTGGAATAATGCCTTCAAGGACCTTTTATGGACGAATCAAACCCAGTACTTATTTTTTAAAAACCTGCTACTTATTCTATCAGTGTCTTTTACCGAACCGCTTGACTACAGGTACGTAAACACACCAACATCGCTTGTCAAGTGCCTGTGGGGGACAGACACAGAGGGTTTGACACATACAAATACACACATGTGTGTGTGTGCTTGTGTGTATGTGTGTGTGTGTGTGTGTGTGTGTACGACCGGCTTTGTTTCAGTTTTTGTCTACCAAAATCGCTCACAAGACTTTCGTTTTCCCAGGCTGTAGTAATAAACAATGTCCCAAAGTGACATGCAGTGGAACTGAACTCAGAAACATGTGATTGGGAATGAACTTCTTACCGCACCGCCACGCATATACAATTTATTAGAATGTACATTTTCCTCTCTCTCACCCTCCCTTTGTCTCTCTCACCTTCTAATACTTATTGTAATTTTTTACCACAGCAAGACCATAGAAGATATCTCAGGATAAGTATTGTAGTAACTGCCATGTCAACAGTGTCTATACATGAAGTATATTTTATAGATAGATAGATAGATAGATAGATAGATAGATAGATAGATAGATAGATAGATAAATGTATGTGTAATTATGTATATGTGTATATAAGGCAGGGGAGAGAGAAAATATTACAGTCAAGGCGCAAATAAAATATATATCTAGATGCATATATCAGTTTATGATATGGACAAAGAGCTCAATCAGAAATGGATTTAGTTACAGAGAGAAACTTCTCTCAAGACGGAAATAAAATACTTCTCAATTTACATATCAATTTATGATATGGATAAAGTAAAAAAAAATTATTATATTGCATATATGTATGTATCCGTGTCTGTATCCTTGTGCGTGTGCGCGCGTGTGTGTCTGCGTTTATGTGCATGTGCGCGTGTGCGTATGTGTGTAGCATATTGTGTATTGTATATTGTATTGTATTTGATAAAAATAAATGTTATACAAAACATTCTGATTCCAAACTAATGTGTCAAATTACTATTTTAACTGGAGATATGTTTTTAAAATTTTAAAAACCTCCCAACACATAAAGAATATAAATATTTTACTGATAAATATTACAAAAGTAGACCTATGGTATAGATATATTATGGACGTAAAATTTCTCAGAGATAATACTCAACATTTTTCCCTTCAAGATCTTTACTTACATGGTCTACTAGATGCTATACCAATGAGTCAATGGGCTTTATGCTACTGCTTGAACTATTTCTAAATACTTGGGAATTTTAATAATATCAGCATATAAAACACCACTTTAATATTTCATGATTATCTTATGCGAAAAAGTGGCAAAATTGTTAGCGTTCCGGACAAAATGATCAGCAGCATTTCGTCCGTCTTTACATTCTGCATTGAAATTCCGCTGGGGAAACTTCCCCTTTCATCTTTTCGATGTTGAGAAAATAAATACCAATTGAGCACTGGGGTCGATGTAATCGATTTAATCTCTCCCCTGAAATTGCAGGCCTTGTGCCAAAATTTGAAAGCAATAATATGGAAAAATTAGGATAATTGAATCCTTGTGAGTGAAAGGTATTAGATTGAAATAATAAGCATCTAGAAGGAAAGAGTGTATAGCAATTAATGTATATATATTCAAAGCTAAACAAAAATATTATACTAAACAAAATATTTCACGGCCAGAAATTTTTATCAAAAATTTTATTGAAATGAGAGTGACGGAGAGGGAGAGGTGCAATGGGCTTCCTCACTTGATGTGTCATGTGCTTATATTTACATGAGTTATGACATTCGAGTGAATACCTCTTTCGAATTTAGGGCAAAAATATTTTTGCTTGATATTTCACGCTACAAATTTCCCGATATTATCTGAAGCTATTCACTTTATATTCGCTCATGGTAATTGGGTTCGTTGCAGTGTATTACTAAATTATATAACTCGCATCGATGTCTTTAAAACTTTTCTTAATACCTAGAACAAAATATCTGCGTTAGAAAATACATTTTCAAATATAATCCCCACCACTAAAAAAAAAACTTGTACACGGATATTAAAAAGGTTTCTGTGCATTTAATTTTCTTGTTTTATAACTATAAAACCAAAGCAAATATCATTAGAGAAGCAAACTGCCATGTGTAGCTGAAAAAACTCGTGCAAGCTACTTATTTACCATAGGACATTCAACATTTTTAACTCAATTTCAATTTTTATTGCACTTAGCTGTCAACTCGTATATCTTCATTATTTTTTTTTAATATTATTACAGCAGAAACGAATGCTACGAACAGATATTTATGCAAGACGTTTTGCGCGATAATATGTAAGAAACTGGAATTTTACTGTCGTTACTGTGTGCAAAGAAATCAGAGAATAGTCATAATTTTATTTGTATTAAGAAAGGAAAATGAGCCCCAAAATATCAAATTTTATATTCCTACTAAACATAGAACTTCAGTCCAAAATCCCATGTATAAATATATTTAGTTAAAAGAAAAACTGCTTCAAGAAAAGTTATTTCAAATATCATTTCTATCAAAAATCCTAACACGATATTGAATGAAGAACTTCCAAATCAATTAACGAGTCAATACCTCTCTGCCACAGATCGAACATTATGGGGGTAATATAGCATCAAGTGCATTTTATTGGCTGCAAATAATTCAATAACTACATAATTTTATATAATACCAAGAAAATTTAGCTGCTAACAGAAATCCAAACTATGAGATTGATATCCTGTGTACAGTGAAATAGTAAATGAAAAAGCCAATTATTTGTACCACCCGAAAGACATATTTGATCTTTGATCATGGAACTACCAAACGCATATACTTTTCAATCTGCTGCTTCCTTCATTTCTCGGCGAATCGGAAAGTACTAATATCCTAGATTTGGGATATTCTTCATTTCTATATTTTCTTATATCTCTCTCACACCTTATATGGAAACCTTCCTGAATATCATGTTCTACATGTGTGGCCCTTCTACAAACAGCCGTGAGGAAGTTTATCATTTTCTCATACCTACTCTGCATTCTGCCCATATTCACTATTCCAATTAAACGAATTTCGAACGATGCCAAATCTTCTGCATTTTAACTTTCTATTTTAATTCATGTATATATATATAATACACACACACGCACACACATACACACAAACACATATATATATGTATGTTCACACGCTAGCATCGGTTGGGAATAATAAGTGCTCAATTCTGCAATGGTTGATAGATATGCTTTAGTTGAGCATTGAAAAGGGAACTAATTGCTCCACATGAATGTGTGCAGATAATTAGATAGATAGATAGATAGATAGATAGATAGATAGATAGATAGATAGATAGATAGATAGATAGATATACTTGATGATGATTTCGATTCAAAGATATCTAAAAGCCGAGTCCTCTCCATCCGTCCCGCGTGTATGCAAGCGGGAATGAAATTATTTTATATTCAAAATACGATTACAGTGTGACAAGTCTTGTTTGTGTTGCTTTTCTTTCTAAATTTTAAAAAATGCTTAATCTTTTGTCTGCATCCAAGCCAACATTTGAGCTGGAATGACAAGACTTATAATCAAGTTTTTACTTATAGTTACCTTATTGTGTCATGAGAAATGATATCTCAAATTTATCATGAATATAAATTGACATTTAGTTGACAAAACAAATACACTCAATATGACTGCGTCTGTGAATTCTATGACTGATACACTTTGTTCTAGAACTGTAATATTTCGGCGTATGAATCTTTTAGTAAGAATACCCAGTATCTCTCAGTTCCATCTGCTCTGTTTTTTGCTTTTTTTTTTCAAGGTTCTAAATGTTTTTCGAGATGTTTTAGTATACAATGTTAATTGAAATTCGGTGAGAATCGCTTGAATATCAATTCCCAATCCATCAACTGGACCTTACTTCACGCACTGCAGTTTAGGTTTCATGACATAAATATAGACTGCTTATTAATTAATACTCGGTAATTCGAGCTGATGTAAATTCCGAACATGTTATTAAATAAGCTACAGTGTGTGCATGTGAGTTTGCATGTGTGTGTAAACACGCGTGTGTGTGAGTGGGTGTGTTTGTGTGTGTGTGTGACTGTGCTTAATAAATTATTTTAATTTCCCATAGTTCGCAAACTAATAGTGTGCCTATTCTAATAAAAGCAATATTTATGAATATAATTTATGTCAATCTGCAGGATTAACTATAAACTGGGTTCTTCTTGAATCTTCAGTATATTTATAATTGCATCTAATTTAAACAGATCCTCAACGTGTAAATCAGAATTTTATAATCACTCCAAATAATTACCAAAGCAATCAACTGCCAATTGCTTACATATACATATACAAGATTATGACTGTAATTATGTTACTGTTATATAATATATTTCTCATAAAACCTTCCTGTTAATATCATTTTAGATTGCTTAATAAGAGCGTTCCCACGCCGTTAGGAAATTGCTTGGAAATTGCATCTCTTGTTACTTTATTACACTATACACAAAGATAAAAAGAATATCGTAAGCTTACATTATACATCCATATCGGTAGTATCGAATATTATTTTAATACATGGTTGGGAAAACTGAAGCGGATGACCCGAATGAAATTATAAATATAAATGAAGACAATAATTACCTATATCTCATAGATATTTATTATTTTAATCCTTGATTAACACAGAATGTGCAACACCGTCACCAAAGACATTCAGTAGAGTTCAGATAAGTTGTGTTCTTTAGGCTGTGAAGCACATATTAGGAAAGCAATATCTGAGGCATGATATGTTGGATTATACAAGCATGTCAGTAGTCATTAGTAGTGTGTGTGTGTGCGTGTGTCTCTGTGTGTTTATGTGTATGTGTTTGCTCGCGCATGTGTGTGTATGTGTCTGATTACGCGTGTGTAATGTCATAGATGTAGAATCTATTACAATACAATTGATTAAATTGTCACCTTAAGAGTTGAGATTTGTTAGCTCTTCGCAATAAGTATTCCATTGATAATTCGAAATGATAATGACGTATGTTACCAAAGGTGTATCCTGAAGTTTTCTGCAGGTAATATCTATCTCTCATCATTCATCAATGTTCTCTAACAAGTGTAAATTGCAAAGATAGATTACAGATGTATAACTTCAATCATCAATTATACATATTCCGACTCAGAAATGTTTAATTGAAGATTTAATCGTTTGAAAGCAATTTTATTTTACGTTACTATTAGTCCCCGATGGATAAAAATCTATTCGTAAGACACATAGTCTGAGCGGCAATTATAACATGCAAGTAGTTAGTAATCTGCAGATGTGTCCCTGAAGGCACTAGAAATTATGTGTAAAAAAATTTAATAGCTCAACAAAAGCAACATACAATCTCGGTTGGTTAATGAACGCAGTCACGTATAAAAACTTAAGCAAATATTTGCTTCCAAATCAGAATTGCATAAATAAAAATAGTAAACATAATAAAATAAAATAAGCAATCTAATTTCGTTATCGACAGAGAAAATGATTATCATTAACCATTCGCAGATTCCAAGTGAGGAAAGTAACGTTTTTTCATATCATTTAAGATATTGATGCGGCAAATCGAAAAAATTAAACAAAATGATATTACGACAATATAATTTGCAATCTATAAATTCTGAGTCATTGCACAGTAATATAAATAACACTGTATGTGTGTGTGTGTGCGTTTGTGTTTGTGTGTGTGTGTGTGTGTATGTGTGTGTGTGTGTGTGTGTGCATGTGTGTGTGTGTGTATATATATGTTGATAATACTGTGCAATGACTTAGAATTTATAGATAGCAAATTATATATATATATATATATATATATCTTTATATATATATATATATATATATATATATATATATATATATATATATATATATATATATATATATATATATATATATATATATATATATACATATATATATATACATATATATATATGTATTTGTGTGAGTAATTGCATTCATGAAGCTATCACTGTGTGTGTGTGTGTATGCGTGTTTGTGCGTATGTGTGTAAGCAAACATTTATATTATGAATGTACATATATTTTTTGATATGTGTATATATTTATGTTGGAATGTAGCGATAAACGGATTCCATTTAAGAGTTCCATAGTCAAAAGGTTAGTCTTATAATGATTTTATTGACTAAACGTAAACAAATCAATGTATATAAGTTTAATTATTATGTACCGGAACACATCGTGTCCCTGTAAACTGACTGTATTCAGTCATGAGTTTCATTGATGCGGCTATGAATGATAGGTATTAAAATTTACCCAGATTCATCACGTCCATAATTATAAAGTAACAAATCACAACGTAAAGAGAGCACTTTCAAATAGCAAAATTCTTTATTGGTCAAATATTGAATATGAAAGCCTGCAGTGAAAAACTTGTACCTCATGAGCTGTGATTTTACTGAATGTAAAGCCCCCCCCCCCAAACAAATCGTGGCGTATTTGCAGCCTATTTTTGTGTTAAAATATGTTTGAGTGACAATTGAGATATAGAGTCTTGTGATATTTTGGAACACCCCAGCGCTCAACTGGTGGTTAATTTATCGACACCGAAAGAATGAAACGTAAAGTCCACTTGTGTGACATTTGAACACAGAACGTAAAGACGGACGAAATGTCACTAAGCATTTTGCGCAGCACGGTAATGCTTCCGCCATCTCTTTGATCTCTAAGAAGTTGTATCTTTAAATAATATGAATTCATGCTCGTGGCTGTATTTGTATGTGCTTGTATTATATATATATATATATATATATAGAGAGAGAGAGAGAGAGAGAGAGAGAGAAAGAGAGAGAGAGATAGATAGATAGATAGATAGATAGATAGATAGATAGATAGATAGATAGATAGATAGATAGATAGATAGATAGATACATATATATATGTATATATATATATATATATATATATATTTATATATATATATATATATATATATATATATATATATATATATATATATATATATATTATATATATATATATATCTATATATATATATATATATATATATATGAGAGATGCGCTAGCATATATATATTATATCCTATACTACATAAAATATGTGCTATATATATTATGTATACTTATAGACGGGGAAAGAGAAAGAGTCGGAAGTGTGTGTATATGGTTGTACATGTAAACATTATTATAGTAATTTGAATCATATTGGCGTTATTGGTGCGTTTTAAGAAGCAATCACTACAATTCATTGAGTATTACGACTGACAATGTTACCTGCACAAACCATTTGCCAGCTCTATACGCATATTTTTGTAGAGAGTTGTGTATCTCTGTTTGTATTCTTCGTGCCTATTACTTATCGTGATATGGAAAGAATACAAGCAACTCAGAGTAAACGGCTTCCACTTAAACGGCAACTTTAACCCTTCACCCTCCAGATAATGCTGTTTCTAATATCTGCGCAATCAAAGGCAGTTAAAAGTATATTACGATCACAAGTTCAATTCTTCCCCCTCAAGACCACAGGCTATCACAGTTTGCATATACTTTCTTTAAATATATACGTACAATGCCCTTCATCAATTATCATTCAAATGAATTGATATTTCTCCTATAAATGAACTGCTGACCATATAGTGGAAAGATAATTCTCTTTGTCATCTATGCATCTTCAATTTCTTCAAACAAAATTCAACAAATTCTTTCATCTTTTTGCATGAAACCATTTCTATATCGTTGACATTAACTCAACTGTCATATTTAAATTATCTTTCCGAAAAATCAAATAATCGAATAATCCCTTAACCTATCAATTCTGTATTTAATCGAACGCATTCGACGGATAATTTGAGTTGAAACAGAAATTCTAATAACTTTTCACCATAATCCTTCGTTTTATATCTAGCTGTTCCTATTGATCAAAATTTGTATATTTATCAATATATCCGAGACAATTACAGAACTAACGATTTTCAAAAATTATTGCGTAACGTGCTTCGAACGGTTGTGCACGGTGCCTTTTCCTTAATATCTAGAATCAAGTTTATGTCATTCATGTCTATATTTATATCTCTGAATGGATTGCAAGCATACAGAATTTGAAACGGTATATTCTAAATGAATTAGAGATTTAAATCATATACAATTCTATCTTGAATAATATATAATCCAACTTATTATACCAGGTATCATGGCAGAAAAAATATGTATACATTTATATATATCTGTGTGTGTGTGTGTGTGTGTGTGTGTGTGTGTGTGTGTGTGTGTGTGTGTGTGTGTGTGTGTATTTGTGTGTGTACTTGGTGGTGGCGCGTGACAGAATAGTACTGCCAGCGTCTACTGATTCAAAAGAGCCAGTTGGATGTAATAGCATGAACGTTAAAACTTTACTTAAGGGGACAGCGATTATATATCACCTGAATAAACTCAACTGGGTCCCGTTATATAGGTAAACCGTTGCATAATTTAAATCCTGTGTATATGTGGATCTAAGATATGTAGTGTTTATTAAATAGCACTAAAATGAAAGCCATTGCTACCTCTTCAATCACGCAATATACTGAGTATTTATACAATTCTTCCAAGTATAGTTTTCCTTTCACATGCGTCTTACATCCAATGATTAACTATTTTCTACTACTCTCACCAGATTCTGAACCATCGTTATGCTAAGGATCGTCAGCCAGATTGGACCTTATAGCAAGCAATGGTTGTGCACGGTGCCTTTTCTGGAAGCATCGTGCGCAGTCATTATGTCTTACACATTTCATAAATTTGACTTGTACAGACTTTCAAATTCCCCATTCCTCGTAAATTGCTTTTCATCCGAGTAGATAATCACTCGGGAACCTAAGGAACAGCTGCAAAAGCTGTCTTTATGCTGGATAAATGAAACTTCATACATGCCAACACCTGCGTTTGAATCATGTTTTCTCTTTCGTTTTACATCGATGACAGATATCGCATTTAAACGTGAAATGCGACTACAGCCGCTGCACGTGAGATCACCTCTAGAATCCATTCCATACACAACAACTCCAACTTTAACGACATAAAATTTCAGCATTTGATGGACAATTCCAATTTTCTCAAACTGCAGGTTATTTTTACGGGTTAAAGATCAACGCCTCTTCTCTTTCTTTTTATTGGGAGATATTCCCAATTAACAGAATGTAGGACTCATAGAATTAAGCTTATCTTAAATCGCTTCCGTTGTTGCGCTGTCGATGTTTCCAGAGAAATAATTTCTTTGAAACTAGTGATCCCCACTGTGGAAAATAATTCAAGATGTTTTAGGATTAGTAATGAGAACATCAACAGCCAGAGAAAAACTGGCGCATCTTTCATGGCTATTCGTTGAATATTCATGAAATTAATAAAACGTTAGATTCTAATTCATTATTGTAAAAAGAATATGGATTCACTTATTATTCCTGAAATAAATTTTATTCCTGCCAGGATTTGATATCGCTCAACTTTGGGCTGGTTACACATAATATCATTCTAATTAGATAAATAAAATTTATGCTGGGATGCATCAAAATATATGTATTAGAAACTACGTTCGTTAATATGATATCATTTTATGGATGCAAAGTTTTGTAGCATTTGCATGAACACACGACAGAACAAATGAATAATTCTGCGATTGCCTGATATTCTAGGTGTAAGAAACCAAAACCAATATTCATCACAAAAAGAAATAGGAAAATCACACGAAATGATCAAAAGACTCAGAAAAAGAAGACTTTGGTTACTACTGTTCATGAAAAGAACAAATCAGGCACGGAACGATAACATGTGAAATAACACAAAAATTGCGATAGAAATTTATAATTAAACATAGGCGGAACTTTTTGTTAACGTTTATATTAGAATTCCTATTATCGAACAATGAGATTTGTTTAGTTCTTTTCAAGACATAACTTGATGACAGGTGTGTTCTACCCTGATTGGTGGAATACCTGTTGCGCTTAAAGAAGATGCGGGTCGTGCTTAAAGAAAATGCAGGTCGGAGCTGACAAAATCACAAGCACACAGGGCGAAATGCTTGGCCGTGTTTCGTCTGCTTTCACGTTCTGTGTTTAAATTCCGCAGCGGTCGACATTGCGTTTCAACGTTTCGGGATCGATAAATTAAGCAACAGTGAAACAGTGGGGTCGATGTAATCGACTTACCCTTTCCCCAAAAGTTTCATGCCTTTAATAGATAGGATTATTTATGGATTCATCTGCTTCAAGTTTCACCGTTCCAAAAAAGTATTATTTTACCTTCTCTTGAACTTACTAAATTATTATCATATCACCAATACAATACACGTTTGTAAGAATGAAATTTTTAAACATAAAGAAATTTGAAAGATCGTTTTGGCCCAATATAGAACGCCTGGCATACTTACAACTGTGACTACGGATCCCCCGACATTTTGTAGCCAATGGTTTTTTCTCTTAATATTTACTTGCTATAATTTATAGCTTTAACTGTTTCGAGTTTCATCATTCTATGTAGAATCGTTTCCCTTTCTTTACACGTTTTTTCCGGTTACTCTCCAGCTGAGGCAAGACTGTTCTTTTCTTTCCTTTTGTTTTTTCTCATCATCTATCTTATCCGTAATAAAACGAATTCCCGAAACATAAAATTTTTCCATTTGAGTCAATATACAGAATTACAGATTGTATTCATGGAATTTTGATTTATTGTCTGGTGACTTTTGGCCAAAGATATATATATATATATATATATATATATATATATATATATATATATATATACAGGCATGAATTGTGCGTGTCCAAGTCTCTCTCACAAAGCTTGTCATTGCTTATCAGGTAAAAATATTTACGTCAGCAATGAATCGGTGCTTTACAAACGAAATTCGCTGGTAGAGTTTTTTTTCCTGCGCTTAGTTACAAACGTTTTCTCACTCTCTTCATCAAAAATACCAGGAGCCAACTGTAATGAGTGGCATATTCTGATTTGCACTTTTTGCTTTTATTTATTTTTTTCTTAGTTTCTTTTCGTAAGGCAGTATGAAATTATTCATGCTGATATGACACTATTTTCATGGTTTGAAATCTGTCTTTAAACTATCATTGGAATAGACACCGCAGTGAATTGCAGAAAATATTCGAGGCCGTTTGGAATAATTAAATTGGTTCGCCTGGATAAACTTATAATATATCTTTTGAAAGGTTTATCAATTAACGAACGACACAATTGTTCACAAATTGCTATTTCAGAAAAAGTAAACAAGCCAAGAATACTCTCAATTAGAGACAAAGACAAATTTTGTAAAGGAATTGAGAAAAAAAGCAAGAACAAATATTCAAAGATTCTTTAGAAACTTTTTCATCGATATGAATAAAAAAAATGCTTCATAGATTTTAGAAACATCAAAAGAATTATTAATATATATATATTATAAATTCATTCAAGCGAAACAAATTAATTCATCCAAAAAGTCTAGAACATTTTCTGAGATTAACCACTGTGTCTCTTGCAATAATATTTCAAAGACGACTTCAAACTGCGAAAATAATGGCATACCAGCATGAATAGTTGGATTCTGCCTTAAGTAAATAGGTGGAGGCTTGATTCATAGGCGCAGGCACGGATGTGTGGTTGACAAGCTCGCTTTGCAACCACGTGTTTTCTGGTTCAATCCCATTGCGCAGCATTTTAGGTATGTGATTTCTACTGAAACCTTGCTACAGCCTAGCGTAACAAAGCAGTCCGACGGAAACATATTAGTGTCTACAACAAAAATATTTACTGGGATCAATTTATGCCGAAGTATTTGCATAAAGTAATTTCTCACAAAAGCAAAGTAGTTATATATGTATATATTTATATATAATATATACGTTTCGATCAAAGATTGGTCCAGTCCATATCCAACTTAATAGCACCACTTGATAGGATTAGTTAAATCCTTTCTTAATCAAGTTTTGTGGTATTATTGTCCATTCTAGCACGGAGTTCTTGTTGAGTGAGTTGCATCCAAGTACAGGTGGATTAACTCGTATTTCTTGAAGAAATTTCTCCAGATTCCGTTTAATGGTGATGAGATCCTTGTCTTTTTTAATCTGTTTCCGGACAATGTTAAATAGGGCAGAGCCTGTTGGGGAAAAGAGGTTTATTGCAGAGTATTTATCTGGTGTGATATTGTATTCGATAGGGTACGTTTGACCCGTGGTCCTAGCGTTGGATGAATTTTGAAGCTAATGCACACACACACACACACACACGCACATATATATATACACACGTCTGTATGGGTTTGTGTGTGTCTTGTGTGTTAGTGTGTGTTAGTGTGTGTGTTAGAGCAAATTCAAATTCTTAATATAAGTGAAGAATAATTTTATTCTGTCTTTGTATGGAGGAAAACTAAATATGTAGAGATAAACAAGGTTTTTTCTGTTATCACATTTGAACAGAAATTATTTTGCAATACTTATTGTTAATGTGAGTTTTGAATATATAATTTTCATAAATGTATATAATGAAAGTGAGAAAGGGAGGGGAGCAAGGGAATATAAGGTGAAACGTGTTTCTCTTTAGTCTCTTGTATAGAGAAAGTTTTGCATCTTTGATTTTTGCGGTTACTTATGTATATATATATATATATATATATATATATATATATATATATATATATATATATATATATATATATATAGAGAGAGAGAGAGAGAGAGAGAGAGAGAGAGAGAGGGAGAGAGAGAGAGAGAGGGAGAGAGAGAGAGAGATGTATGGTGGCGGTTAGCTATCCCGTCGAAGTCGGCGTATGGGCGTTCAGCTTTGCCGAACGACCTGCACAAAATGATTTTTTGTTATGGCGATCGAAAGTTCGTGCTGCATCAAATCGACATTGTCTGAACAGTGGCACCGTGTATCACGCATCAGGTGTCGAAGTGATGGCAGACCAACATGAGATGAAGTGCTTTGCTCAAGGTCACATCGCACCACCACGTCTGGAATTTGAACCCACGATCTCTAAATGAGTGCAACGCTCTATTTATGTGCAACCACCTATCTATGTGCAACACCCTCTCTATGTGCGGACAAAAGGAAACAGAGAAAGAAGACAGAATGAGTTGTGCACAATTAAATTTAGGAAACAGCAGTAAATCTAAATGTAGAAACTCCTGTTATGGTAACTTTCTTCGTTAAGGCATTCATTTTATAGACTACGTGCGTACAAATATGTATATACATACTTTTATTTTACTGCTTATTTAACTGTTCACTACTGAGTGTGTATTGTTTTACACATACGCATGTGTGCGCGAAAGGGTATATATATATATATATATATATATATATATATATGCATAAATGTATATGCATATATTTATACCTATGTTTATACATAATTAAATGTTTCTATAGACATTCAAATATATGTATGCATAAATGTGTATGTGTATGCATGAGTTTTACATTATGCAAGTATCTATACACCGCATAGTCTTATATTTAGTCCGCTGTCATGTGCATGGCGGTCCGTGATACAAGCATATCGCTTAGCAACCTAAGGATTGACTTTCATTGGCATAGATGCAAACTATCACGTTCTAAAGTGAAGATCGCTATAATGAGATTCTTCATTTAAATTACTGTAAGAAATAAAGCGGTGTATAATTGATAGGCACTAAAATTTCATTAACTTGTACCAACCACCATTTATTATAGGATTGTAGTTAAGAGTGAGTTAGAATCTGATAGCCTTCCGTATTCGGCAAGCGTTACTAGAGGTGACCTTTTCTTGATGCTCATGCGATATTGTTTCTTTCCTTTCAGATTAAAATTAAATGCGATATTTATATGAGACATTTCTGTTGCTACAATATAGATAACGTAATAATATGGAGTAGCTCAATTTTCCGGATATTCTTGAAATGTAAATATGTATCAGTATACAGTTTATATTAGGTGAAATTTGGTTTCTAATCTAGACTACAGTTTCTTTGTGCATTTATATGAAGTTTTAATGTTACAATGAAGCGTTTTCCTATAGATAATGTTATCCATGCGTGTGGAATACACTTCCAAATGAAGAGAATGTGATGGCTTAAATATCTTACAAATAAATATCTTGTAAATATCTTACAAATAAGCCGTAACCTATCTTCTCGGATTGTTTAACATGGAAATATCATAATGGGACATATTGCTAAATCACCGTCTGGCTGGACTGCAATCTCTACAGAGTATATGAAACCGTGTGAATATCTAACCAACGAAGGAAACTTGACTACGGCACTCTTATGTAGCTTTATTGCGAAAGTTCTTTTTCAGAAAATTATTTTGGTGCTATTTTATTGGTTTCTGGCCAAATAGGAAAACCTGTTGGTTATACCAACGAGAAAGTGTACACTGAGTTTCATGCTCTGTAATCTTAACAGCCAAAAGAGAAAGAGAACACTAGTTATTGCACTACAGAACAATTACAGGATAACTATTGCACAACAGAATAGTTACAGCTGGAATTTCTTTCCTCATCGGGCTGTATGGTTAGAATATTAGGTGGCTTAAATAACAACACCTAAAGAAAGTGGATCGGAGATATGTTAAAGCAGTCATCAGAGATGTATTGATGAACGTGATATCTGATTTTGATCATGTTTAATAACATAAGTGCGTCTGTGTGATTTCAATAATTCGACCTTTAATCTATACATAATGAACCCACACTTGGTCTGCATGACATACCAATAAAATCATATCAATAAGTATGTAGTAAGTTTATGATATTTAAATGTCTATGATGTTAACATTTTGTAGAATCAGGCATTTCTCTTCGTTAAACCTGAAACAACTGCGCAAACTTTTAAATAACGATTTTTTTTTTCAAATAACCACGATATAAATAATGCATAATTTGGAATGGCGATGACTTTTCTAACGTGCAATATGGATATTCGTGAAATTATAATCCATTAATTGTAATATAATTGTATATATATAGACATACATATACATACATACATACATACATATATATATATATATATATATATATATATATATATATATATATATATATATATATATATATATATATATATATATATATATATATATATGCATATATATACAGATAGATAGATAGATAGATAGATAGATAGATAGATAGATAGATAGATAGATAGATAGGTATGAAATATTCACTCCTATCTATTTATCGATATATCTATATAGATCCAGTTGATTCAAATTGTTAAAAAGCTGTCTTAAAGCAGCTCATTCCGATATTTAGACATTAATATGTCCTCAGCATATTTATTTCATTCTCTTATTATCACAGGAGTTGTTTCATTCAAATGTTAATGGATTTCTATTTTATGAGGAAATGTACGGCAGTATGAATTTAATACCTAAGTGTGAAAAGTATCATTAAAAAATATTTTGTTTGTTCTAATTGAAGATTTGAAGATCTCGAAGAATTTCCATTGGAATTACCAAGCTGGAAATAAGTGCTTTGATCATACTCGCTTAGATTTATGCATTTGAAATTACTCACACGAAATACGAAATCCTATTTCAGCATGTATTTAATATCTGTAACTGCTAAAGGAATCTGCGAAAAATATTTTATTTGTTACAGCGGAACATCTCTGAATTTTCACCGAAATGAAAATATTTGAAACAGGTGCTTTGAACATTGCGCTTTTAAGTGTATATATGTGAAATTACTCAAGTGAAAATATTTCTCAATATATGTTTAATATTTGTTAGTGTTAAAAGGATCTCCGAAAAACATTTTATGTATTTCTACAATTAATCAACTCTATGCTGTGAAGTTCAGTGTAATTCATATTCTTGTAACAGATATACTTGTCCATGCATCCTTATTTGTATATATTTGAAATACTCGAATGAAATACTAAAACCATTAAATATTAAACAAATCGCCTTTTTGAATTCATACAGCGAAATTTGTGTTCATTCGGTTTGATTTCGCAAATTATTTAAGAAACTTTCCTCAGTAATGTTTCAAGATAACCTGAAATTTGCATCGATATTTAGTCTTGATACTACATCTGGTTGTTAATGATATTTCAATATATTTCGCATGTAAAATGCCATTCTGACCTTCGGTATAGTTTATAGGACATGGAAATTAGAAATACTATACAAAGTTAATTAGTAATATGTTTACCGATAAATATTATATTAAATTGGTATGGAAAAACCTGCTTTAGATTCCGAATAAATTCATTGTATATTATTAAATAAGACGCCCACCTGCATTTTCATTGTGGTGGGTGCATGTGCGTCCGTGATTGTAGCATACGCCTATATTTTTTTCCTCTCTGCTTGTTTGACATACAGAAGTTACCACTGGAAAATAGCCTACATCAACGAACTAATCAAATGTGCACTACAGAACCAAAATCAATAATATAACCATATAATTATACGCAGGTGTTTCGCCTAAAATGCAGGTACATTTATAAGATGCTTCTAACTTCGACAACATATATGGAATTTACAATGCCAGAACGGAAGAAATAATGCTATCTCAGCTCCTAAGCACAATACTGTAATTATCAAATTCAAGCGATTTAATTAACATACATCCAGTAACATTAGACATTAGATATGTCTAATGTTATTGGAGATATTAGACATTAGATATGTCTAATGTTATTGGAGATATTAGACATTAGATATGTCTAATGTTATTGGAGATATTAGACATTAGATATGTCTATACCTCACACAGACACTTATATTTACAGCACAGCGTCATAACAATTGATAGAAGAAAGAGTTACGGTGACGAAACAGCATCATTTACATTAATAAACAATTTACCTCTTTCATCAAACAAACAGTAAAAACTATTACCTAGATATAATATACAGTTGTGCACAGCCATTTCTCATACATATAGAGAAAAATCATACAACGACTCTACTCCAACTAGCTGTCCTTCGTCATTACAACGAAATTACGTCAGTGACGAAAACAAAAATACTTTCACAAATGTCAAGAAACTGCAATGAAATTTTAGTCAAACAAGACACACCGAAGAGAAAAAATTCAGCAAAATAGATTTAGGTACTTTCAACATTCAGAACAGGAAATGGGAAAAATTCGAAAACAACACACGTCAAGGAGATAATCTACGTATTCATCAAATATAAACGAGGATAAAAGAAAATAAAGGAAAAACAGCAGCTGTAAGCTAGCAAACATTTCATGTAACAAAGTCTATACAAAATATTAAAATATTCTTCAAAGCAGTACCAACAACTCAATGAAGAGTCTTGACACACTTGACATTATAATAACAATTTGAAAATAGCATAGCTTCAATCTAATACCAAGAAAATTCACTTCTTAAACATTTTTTCAAGCGGGTAAAAACCGAGATTAATTACCAAAACAACATCAGAAGACATACCTAAAGATATCACAGCCATGTTATTATCAGACACCAGAGTAATTATAACTATCTTTTAAAATGCTAAAATGTAATTCACTAGACCCCCTCCCTCCCTCCAAATTGCTGGCATTTAGCCAAGATTTGAAACTATTTTCTCTACACGATATATTATATTGCATTCTAGTACGAAGATATGTATATGCAGTAGTGAATATCAGAGATATAACATAATTTTAAAACATGTACACCTACCACATAACATGAAAAACCAGGATTTCATAGGGTGAATGCAATGGACATTACAAATTCAAAATGTATTGAACCAATAGAAAAAAAAACTTATATTTCAAATACTGCATTCCCATTACGAAGAAATCATGCATATCGCAACTATTACTAGTTAAGTTAATAGTATTGTATAAATTATGTGTTATGAAGTAACAAATAGTTTTTCATTGTGTGTTCATTTGTATATGCATAAATACTTGCTTAATCTGTATGTGCATTTGTTTTGATCAGCATATCTACTTACCAATAATATATTCCTCGATTTTTATGATTTTTTTCGTAAGTTTATCTCCGTATTTATTACTTAACCAAAAACATGTGTTTTTCTATTTCTCTAAATTTCATTCAGAATTATGTCAACAAACATTTGTTCGCTTCTGTATTGACCGTAAATAAACACCTCATTGATTTTCAATAATTGCTTTGAACATAATTATATACATCACATAATTCCCCATAAGAGATAAATATAGTTGTGCAATCAATATATTTCCTTTACAAAATTAAATAGAATGTCCTTGAATGAACGGGGTTTAAATTTCATATTATAAATATTTGTCTATATTTATCTTGTCCCATCACTGTAAAGTCTC
>NC_142943.1:51093224-51128224 GCF_046866305.1 Octopus bimaculoides
AATTAAAAACCCCGTGAAATAAATCTAACTCCATTTATTTTCTGCTTTAATCACATTGAAGTACGATTATTTTCAGAGGAAAATGAACAATTAATAACCGATTATGTTATATCCAGGCTGGAATTGCTTTTAAATATTATTTTCAGTATTTTGTTTCCTAGTCAATACAATTAGCACATATTTGCTCGATCAACAACGAACTGCACAATTTCCAGTTCATAAGGATTAACTGCATTGAAATATCGATCGCTCTCTCAAACTTCAATATCTCCATTTTCAATGAGAAATTAACAGGGGAAAGACTAATATGCCAAAGTTCGATAGAGATGTATATTTTATGAGATATCGTTTTGTGATTTTTTGTTACTACGGTACAAATTTAGGATTTCGGCTCTTCTAGTGCAGTTTTCTGAGTGCAGATCAAAGTATGTGCACACACACACATAGACACACTCACACACATCACACACATATATATGGATACATGTATATACGTGTATATGTGTGCGTGCATGTGTGTGAGTGTGTGCATCTGTATATATATATATATATATATATATATATATATATATATATATATATATATATATATACAGATATAGATATAGATAGATAGATAGATAGGTATATATATATATATATATATATATATATATATATATATATATAATGGAATAATTACTATGAAGCATTGTGTAGAATATATTGTATAAATGATCGTGAGTGAGGCCAAAACAATGCGAAGTAAATGCAAAGTAAATGACGATAAAACAAATATGTGAATTAATTTAGACTTACCTTGTGCGTGTGAGCGAACTGCGTGTTGTATTGCTGCAGTAGTTCTGTCGTGAAAGTGTGGGAGCTTTAGGAAGCACGTTCCGGACTTGGGAGCAGGATGGTTTTTCCCGAGTTTATTGTCCTTGGTGTTCTTCGGGCGTCATTGTTTAGCTAAAGATGGAGGGTAGCCATTCAGGGTTAGCGCCAAAGCTTCATACGTGAGAAACGAGATTTGCACGTATAAACAACAATTGCAGCAACGTGACCGACAAAGCCGTCAACACCTAACAGTTCCTCAGAGACCTAACCTTAAATGCAACTAAGCCACGTACCACCACGTATACATACACATATATATGTATATATATATATATATATATATATATATATATATATATATATATATATATATATATATATATATATATATATATACATATATATATATATATATATATATATATATATATATATAGAGAGAGAGAGAGAGAGAGAGAGAGAGAGAGAGAGAGGGGGGGGGGGTGAGAGGGGGTGAGAGGGGGTGAGAGAGAGAGAGAGAAACAGGGATAGGGACAGACAGAGATTTCGGGAAAAAGAACCGCTTTCTTTTTAGTATTTTTGCGTGAGAAATATCCAGATTGAGATTATGAAAAAAAAATCATTATGATATTAGATAAATGTAAGGCAGCGAGCTGTCAGAATCGTTTGTAACCGTACAAAATGCTTATTAGCTTTTCATCCGTTACTACGTTTTGCGTTCAAATTCTGCCGAGGTCGAGTTTTTTCGGCGTCAATGAAAACAGTAGCAGTTGGGCACTGGGAATGATTTAACCGACTAGCCCCGCCTCACCTAAAAAGTTGACACTTTATATTCAACTTTACGATGAGATATATTGTAAGAACAGAAATAAATTTATTTCTCAAACGCGTGATAATGCTATAAATAGCGTGATCAGGATAAATTATCCATATAATGCAGAAACATACGTTGCCGGCCAGCCATGGGATTCGAACTCACATTTCTGTGATTGGTTTAATGGTAAAACACTTGACAACGAATTCTTCTACAATTTCAGAACTTATAAATTTAGTTTATGTTTATTATACGAGGGAGTGCTGAAAATTTGTTGGTTTTAAAGGTATCACCTAAGGCCTGGTTGGAGGTCAAATTTTCCCTGTTCTGCTATTGGGCTTAGAAAAACTGAAGGACTGCTGCAATGTGTGAATATGAGAGTGAACTATGTCGAATAAAGCCATAATTAACGGATTCTCTTGTACTTTCTTTTGCCCAAAGACAGAAACGTATCAGCAACCTCTCATATATATATATATATATATATATATATATATATATATATATATATATATATATATATATATATATATATATATATATATATATATATATATATATATATATATATATATATATATATATATATATATATATATATATATATATATATATATATATATATATATATATTCACCTATAACACGTATAGTGTGAGTCAGAATTTTAGAAATTCGCATTATAGTGGTTTATTACCCTTATCTTAAACGTGTTCAAGTATTTTTGTTTGATATGTTCACTTTCTAATGGCTATTTAAACATAAACTTTATGATGAACAAATGAAATCTAACAGAAAATATCTACTATTAATATATGTTTATAACATATAAACTATTTAATTGTTTGCCTGTAACGAGAATAATAATTCAGACGAAAATGTTAAAAGTTATCGAATATCCAAAATAGCAATGAAAATCATTGAACAGTCATAACATGTTGAGAGCTACGATAAATATATATATTCAGTTAGTTTTGTATTGCATATCAGCTGTAATAAACTTGTTACCGTATAAATTATTAATGATAGGAACACATCGTGAACGCTGTGCGTAGCTTTGTTTTTTTGTATTCATTTATTCTTGTGTAATCTTCATATAAATGTTTTCCAGTCAAACTCTCGCGACTATGAATGACAAATTTACTTTCTTCTCATATATATGAGAGACACATAAATGTCGCTGTGGATAATAAAGTGCTACAACTGTTTTCTAGATCATTCGGAATATTAATGTATCTAACACATTCTTTGATGGGGAATTTGTCCAGACAATCGCTGATTTATGCATTTATATGTCAGTAATAACGCAATATCATTGATACAGTATGCATTACCCGTGTTTAGCAAACGCGAAAACCACCACAAACACCACTTATGGTTCCTTAATGGTTAAACTAGCAGTAACAATATTTTCTAATTCTTGCTCCTTAAAATTGTTTTATATTAAATAAAATTTTTTCTTGCTTATTTTATTTATTTCTGCATAATACTTTGCATGATTGACTGATATTGATTGCTCTGATACGATAAAAATCTGCTTCCAAGGTGCTGAAAAGTGAGGAATACATTTACTTCAGATGTCTGCTATTTTTGAAAGAACTGCTAGCCAATCACTCAATAATCTGAGGAGAGTCTACGTTCTGTGGCAAAGCTATCAGATTCGTGTCAACGACGTATTTGCGTTTATCAAGATACAACCTAACACACCATAGTTCTTTTTCATTATTAAAATACAAAAGATATTGTATTGAAAACAATATTATATATATATAGAATCTGAGCACAAGGTCTTCAAAATTTATTTATGGTAATATATAACAATGATATACTTACGGGAATATATAACAATAATCTAAAGCTAGATATTATGAGAATATTTAACAATTATGGAAATATATAGCGATAATCTGCAGTTAAATATCCTACATATGGTGCATATCTTAATGTCTTTCATTAGTGAGAGATGTAGCTTTAATTTTCTAATATTTTCAAATCCTTATCTATCTATGGCAGATCAATCTTAGCGAAATAGGTAAAGTTGAAACATATATATATTATCTAAGACAGTGTCTATTCAATTTCAGAAGAAACACCTGCAGATTACCGCTCCTAATTATATATTATCAATTTGAATTCCAAAGAGAAATCTTCAAGATTGTTAGATATGCGATATATAGCATCCGAATCTGATTTAAATCACTCGCTTAGTTCTCAAAAAAGAGAACAATACACTTAATAGTATTGCCCTATATATTTTAAAACATGCGAAAAGGCAACTACTGAATAGTCTTACATTCTATGTGTGCTCTTTTGGTTGTGAACTTAAATGAAATAAAACAGATTTCGTAATACAGCAACACATTGCACTACAGAAATGTTTACTATTAGTGTTTTAGAGTAAAATCTACACATAAAAAAATATAGTATTTATATCTTCGAAGATTTTTTTAATGATATAGCTCTTATATTGATATTTTTATTTTATTTTTACTTTTCATTATAAATTCTTTAAAAAGTAAGGCATATGTTTGGGAGACGTGTTATCACAAATGATGCAATTCTTTTCTACTCTATGTACAAGACCCGAAACATCGACCCAGTATGCAACTGGTACTTAATTTATCGACCCCGAATGGATCAAAGGAAAAGTTGAGCTCGGTGGAATTTGAACTCAAAACGTAAAGAGAAATGAAATAACGCTAAGCATTTCGCCCGGTGTGCTAGCGTTTCTGCCAGCTCGCCGTACAACAATAATGTTTTGAAGACACTTTAAACACTTCGGTGTTTATACCTTCATTAGAATAAAAATATTCCAAATTTCCTGCACCTAATCGACACGTTCCCTAAAAATCTCTACTTAATCATATTTTTTCACAATCTTTTTTCTAAAATTATACTGAATACACACACATTTAAATATATACGAAAATAAAGGTTCGTTAAACTGGAGAAATAGATCAAGCATCATCATTTTGAAAATCACCTGAACTATCTACTGTACATCTTTTCAACGGGAGTAGCATTGACTTTAGCTTTGGTTTGTTTGAAAGCATATATCATCGAATTAAATAATAGATTCTACCAAACGACCCCACCACCACCGACATATTATTTGTATTGAAATTCTGAACAATTCTTTATCCTATTGATGCAAAGTTATTCCTGTGCCACGAAGTGTATATTCCATTTAATCAGCACCGGTGTATTGTACATTATAAATAGATATTTGCTTTCTGGAGAAGGGAGGAAATGCATAACTGAACTGGTTAAAATTTGAACCTAGAAATTGTGTTGACGGGATTTGGATACTGTAATTGATTTGGGTTGGCTTCCCACGATTTATTTTTGGTAATACATTTATTGAGTTTGTTTAGATATGGAAAGGTATAACGTCAGCTAACAAGATTGGATAAAGAAAAATACGTATATCATGAAGATGCATGTAGTTCCTAAATTAAGTGATGAAGCAATGGGTTTCTATGCGAATCAAAATAAAATTTTGTAAAAAGCAGCAAAATCGTTAAAGATAATTTCATTTTATTCTAATCATTTGCCTAGAATATTCTCTGTGTTAAAAACATCAAACTCTGATCAGCGGTCAAATTTTGAGACCGGTTAAGAGCTTAGAATCAAAACGTACAAGATTCGTATTGATCAAGCATTAAAACATATAACAAGACTGTCTTCAGAAATATATTATTTAAAAATGATGATAAATGTTATAACGTAGGGCAAGATGAGTAGTGTCAATTGCGAAATCTGTATCACCTAGAAATGGTATGATAGATCAATCTTATCGATCTGAAAGGGGATATGATATGTATATCACGTAAGCCATTGTACAATAAATTCCCAGATTGAGGGTCAAATCACCGACAGCTAATTGCAGCTTTGAATTTAATGTCCCTTACACCCTTTTTTCTTTCACCTTCAAACGATTAACGCAAATTGACTTTAATATTTTTCTAATAGATGTTTCCTTTAAAGATATGTATTTTAACATAAACCATTAATACAGGATAAAAAATCATCAGCAATTTTGAAAAATATTGTAGAAAATTCGTTGTGGATACAAAAAATTAAACTAAAATGTTCCGATGGAATAGAGAAGAGATCTATACGTTATTATATTCATGAACACACGTCACAGATTTGTTACAAAAGACAAAGTATTTACCACATAACAATACAGATAGGATATAAAATGTGAAATATTAACAAAACAGCTGAAGCCAATGAATGTAATGATTTGATATTCACAGGATATTGTCTAACGTATCAGTTTACTAATTTAAATGAAGCAATTGTTTAAATCCAGGAGAGAAAGAAACGATGTTCAGCATAATATATGGATTAAGAATTATCAATTGTAGCAATGCTACATCGGCTAATATACATACATATACTCATTCTTGCATGCATAAATACAGAATTACATATACAAACGCATATATGCGTATGTGTGTGTGTTTCGACAAAAAAACTTAGTTGGAAGCATTTTCTATTTTAGCACATTTGTGTGAATAGAAAACCTATGATACAAGGTAGTCAAATATATTTTACCAAACGATGTTGAACTCACGACACACGTGCTCAGTTTCAGAGAAACGATTTCTGACATGTTCAACACAACTACATGACAGGTTTCATTCATCTGGTTGAGGTGAAAACTGACTGACGTATCTGTGATTTGAACTGAGAATGACGCGTGCAATTACATACCATTTATTTAGATGACCTCAAAAAACAAAGATAAATGAAATAATAGGTGTGTTACAAAAATGTTTACAATGTGTTAATTCTGCTTAAATATCAATAACTTCGCGTCAAAGGGTACTATTTTTTTATCGCACAAGGTTTTAGTTTTTTTTTTTTTAATCGTGCCGTGGCAAGTTTTTAAAGTAGGTTTTGACTTCTTCATATGAAAATGATCTAAATATTTTGGTACCGTATATAGAACATGATTCTGAATTTAAAGTATAGTAAATGGAAGATCATGCGATATCAAAATTGAAAATTTATTTCGCTATTGTCTTTTTTTCGTTTTTTTTTTTTTCGCCCCAAATAAAACTATTGGAATTAATACAAAACATGTTTTTTTCAGTAGCTTCGCTAGAGAGATGTTAGAAGACAGAATTAAAAACGCAATGAAAATCAGCTATTAGATATATTATGTTCAAACTACTATAATAAGGAGGTATCAAATAATAAACAGTGAAATTGTAACAAGGCTAACATTTCTAATTGCCTTTTAGTTTCATACAAAATATTTCACGGAGCACTAATTACATGCTAACTTCTGAATGTGTTTTACCAAATAAAATTTTAATAATATGGTACGTGTATGCAAACGAAGAATAAAGTAAAACGAAACATTTGCGTCGTATGTGTTATTTTACTGAAATTTAAATTCGTTCTTGGCATATTCAGAAAATTATTCTGAAATGTGCACCTGTGCATATAAAACTATATCTTTTAATGAAGATTTATACAGAAAATATCAAAAACTAAAACGCAATTCTGTCTGGTATTTAAATATATTTGCTTCCTCTATAAATGTCTATACGGAGTGGCAAGTAATAAAAAAATATATAACATAATCTAACCTCGTTATTGAAATTAATACGTTCATTAAGTAATATTTATAGAGATGTCCTGCTGGCTCACGGTAATGGAAAATCATTTTCTGAAATAGTTCTCTCAGCGTATTCTACGTAATATTAGCTTAACACATATAGTAATTTTCTAATATAAATTAGCAGCATAGATCACAATGCAAGCGCAGTCATGGCTGCAAGATGAAGAAAGTTGCTTTAATAACACGCGCTCTTACTTTGTATCGAACTCTGCATCATTCTTTGCAAGTGTCTTTCACCGATTCCTAAGATTGATCAATATTTCGTGAATAAAATCTGTTTTCAGATTATTGTGCGACATTCATTCACATTATACTTATGTATGCAAGTGTGTGTGTGTGTGTGTGTGTGTGTGTGTGTGTGTGTGTGTGTGTGTCTTTGTACCTGTGTGTGTCTTTGTACCTATGTGTGGTTATCCGCACACCAATACTTGACAGCCGATTTTGATGTGTTTACGGCCCCGTAACTTTACAGTTTGGCATAAAGAACCGATAGAATAAGTACTAGCTAGACATGCAGACGATATGTCCTGGTTTCGATCTCTTCTGCTGAAAAACCTTTAAAGGTGATGCCCCAGCATGGCCGCAGACAAATAACAGAAACACGCGAAAGAATATTTAGGATAATGCTTGATGTAGACTGATCAGATATATTGGCATCATTAAGTGTAGCTGCAGGATGAGCATCCCATTGTTACTGGAGGAAATTTTTTCCCGTTCACTTCTATTCATTTTATTTATTTCCATAGATATATGGTTTACCAGAAAATTGCGTTCGCCAAGAGATGAATTCGAGATGATTCTTTTTGTAAATTACTGCAGTTTAGGCAAACATTTAACTTTACGTAGCACATAATCCTCTAGGCATACCTAGGATTAGAAATCACTGTAAAAGGCTGTCACTTCCACCACTTTCTTATAGCCACAGTAAGATCTGATGGCTCATTATAATTCATATAGTTTCCCTACAGACGCGTCACTGGCTTTTAGGTCTAAATATTGTCCAGCTGTTTCAATAGCTAAACAACATGCTACATTCTACTGTTAAAATCTTCTCTGAATTATGAAAATTAATACCTTAATTCACAAGCATTCAAACGCAAATTCAATTTGCCATTCCCATCATACATTCATGTATGCATTTATTCAGAATTCCTGCAATATTTATTTTTCGTCGTTTAAGGCTAAAATCTTAATCTTATTTTATACTTTAAATGATTAAGGCTGCAGACCGAAATTGATTTTATTCTAATACGCTGCTTTCCTATTAGAGTTAAGGGCCATTCATTCACTCTCTCGCATATCTAAATACAAAAACGCAATCTATTATATGGCATCAAAATATTAAATCAACTAGAATACTGGAGTTTAATATTGTTGGACGTGAACTCTTACGATTATATAATGGAAGCAATAAGTAAATAGGTAATGAACGAGGAATACATGAAATGGCTGTGTGGTTTAAAAGCTCTCTGTGCAGCCATGTTAGTTTGCGTTCAGTGCCCTTAGAGGTAATCCGTCGACGGAAAGCTTGAACACCCGTCGACTGTGTGTATATATGTGTGTGTGTGATGTGTGTGTGTGTGTGTGATGTGTGTGTGTGTGTGATGTGTGTATGTGTGATGTGTGTGTGTGTGTGTGCGTAAGTGATTGTGTGTAAATGTGTGTGCACGTTCCTGAGTGCGTCTGTGTCTGTCACACCTTCGCTGTCATAGCTTGACAATCAATGTTGGTTTGTTTACGCCCACATGAATTAGTGGTTTGGCAAAAGACCCGACAAAATAAGCACCATGCTTTAAAAGATAAGTACTGGGGTCAATTAGTTTTACTAAAACCCTTGAAGGCGGTGTCACAGCTTGGCCGTAATACACTGATTGAGAGAATTTAACGTTAAGGTACAAATACTGGCGAAGGCTGAAAGACTCTTACTTGACATTTTCCAAATTTTTTATAGCATTTTCTAATATTTTATTTTCGAAACCATTATACTAATTCTCCCACATGAGAACTTTTAAATATAAAGTTCCCAGGGAAGACATTAACAGAACAAGTAAGTTATTTAAATACTAATACTCAGAACTATTTGGCCTTAATAATTCGCTACGACCACACATTCAAGTGTCGGCTCAGGGTTAATTCAAGCCGATTATTAACCACATCGAGCTGCAAAGATTGATATGCTTTCTAGAATCCGTATGCATTGACCGTCTAACTCCCACTTGCTAAATAAATCAGTAAATACATAAACTATTTGATTATTATATCCATATGCTATTCCGTAATTTCCTACGCAGTTGATCATCATGAGTAGTAAAAGTTGTAAATGCATATATGTCAACCCTTCAGCACATGTACGGTATCAGCAACATGAAGTACATTGAGTAAACTTTTTACGAAACAATACAACAGATTGTCCTCTAGTACCTGACTTGTACAAACGTTCAGTGCGGAAAATTATGTAGTCCAGACATTGTGTAACAGGATTCATCATCTAAATATTCTTGTCGTACATTGTCACTACAGCTTTCAATATAGCTAAATATTACGATATAGTGTGAACTGAATCTTTAAACAAAATCTCCTTGTCTGACCAACATTGCGATTGACTTATGCAAACATACCCATTGTTGATTCCCAAATCATCCTCAAAATAATAGATTAAGTCAGAAAAGACGGATGTAACTGCCGAGTAGTAAATATTGATATAGTTTCGCAAAGTGCACTGAATTAGGAAACAAAAGTACGTCTTTCTCTTTCTCATCCACTCTTTTTCTACTTCTATATATATATATATATATATATATATATATATATATATATATATATTTATATATATATATATATATATATATATATATATATATATATATATATATATATATATATATATAGAGAGAGAGAGAGAGAGAGAGAGAGAGAGAGAGATAGATAGATAGATAGATAGATAGATAGATAGATAGATAGATAGATAGATATACATACACATATATTCTACATAAATGATTGCGTATACATAAATACATATATACACATACATAACATATATGCACACACACACACACACATATATATATATATATATATATATATATATATATATATATATATATATATATGTGTGTGTGTGTGTGGACATACGCACACTCACACAGACATATACATATATAAATATATGTATATATATGTATATGAATGTATATATATATAGACACACACCCACATCATGTACCTAGGAGTAATATATTTAATGTGTACAAAAGTATAAAAGTTAACTGAAGGCAGTGCTCCAGCATGGCCACAGTGAAATGACTGAAACAAGTAAAAGAGTAAAAAGAGTAAAAAGAGTAGTATAAGTTTTGAAAATGAAATAAGTATTTTGTTGCATAATAAAAATCAATATTTGTCTGAGACATCGACGGCGACGAAAAGAATTGAAGTAGATTAAAAAAGTATATTAGAATAATCAAAAGTATAAATAAAAAAAAAACCTTAATGCATTATGTCTTTCATTCTAGGTTTGTAAGATATAATGGCAGAACCTATCCGTTTCGTTTCATTTTTTCATTTCAACCACTTGATATGGATAGTGTTAAATGTAAAAGACAAACCATAAATTCTTATTTCCTTCGTATGTAGATGCACGTTATTGCTGTTATAAAACATTTATTTTATCAAATTTTTTTCCTTTTTCTATTTTGCTTTTATCATTACGGTTAAAATAGTAGAGTGGTGAACGTTAGAAATAATAAATAGCATCAGAAAATGTTTTCAGTATTTCATTTTGTTCCTGCAACATCTTACATCATCACTTTTACATAGTGTGTCTTCTATTTTGTTTCTTGTTCTGTTCACATACTAATTTTGTCGGATTTGATTTTACGGTAGATATTTACAAACCCGAAGCCTTGTTTGAAAAAGAAAAATGAAAACCATTAATATAGCTTCAGGAATAAGAATTTTAAAATGTTTTCTTATATATAATACACATTCTTTTTTGTGAGAATTGGTAAAAGAAGGGAAAGACAATCAAAGCTAATATCAGAGAATTTGTAATGACATAGTTTTCACTTAATCATAGACGTATAAAATGTTTGTTTAGCAAATATCATCTAAAATATGGCGCCTTCGATGACTCGTTCCGTTGCATCAAGTCCACCAGCGAGTAAAATTTGGCAGAGAAAAACTTTTTCAAACTACAACAAATGAACAGTTCACTTTGGGGTAAGAGGAATCAACTTGTCAAGATGTTTGACATACACCTCATGATGTAGAGTACTTACAGTTCTGTTGAAAGGATTCTGACCTTGTATTCAGGCTAACTTTCTGTTCCGATCAATTTTGGAACCATGAAAAGAAACTTGGTGGAAGTTATCCAGTCCATAACTGATCAATATATATTTTTAAAATTAATAAACATTTCATTTTATGCTGCTGCTTCTATTCACTTACCAAAATATTAATACCGTCAATACTTGATGGTTAACCTTGAGTTACTTGGTATCCAGTACGTTAATAGATTTTGCACACTATAACATCCAAAAGCTTTGGGAAATAAGATAAATTTCAGTGTTACGAATGTATAGAATCGAAGTAGATTTATTTCTATACTGTAATTTTCTTTGAAAGAGTGCATTAACTTAAGGTAATTACGAATTCATGTCAGCACTTATCAGAACAGATTTCACACAATGAATAGCATTTTCAGTTGTAACATCTTTACATCGTCGTTGTTGTCACAATCATCGTCACCATGTGTACCGTCAACACGTAGCCATCATGATCTGTTGAGATCTTGCATTTACAACATCATATGTTAACACTCTGTGAAAGGCCACTTTGTAGTCGACACAATTTAATTTAGCAATGTGAAATGTACTGCAATGTCTTAAGAACACAAAGATATGGTCAATTCGGAGTCGAATACATGACCTAAAGTTTACAATTCCAACATCTCAACCACGACTTCACACAGCTTATCTATCTTTTGTAATAAATTTATAACTATATACACAACGTGAGTTTTCGACGAATGTCTTTACTAGTTTCGAATGAATCATTAACAAATACACGGTTTTATAGGAAAGCAAAGAAACATAATATTCCACATACACATTCAGTCATAATATTGATTTCAAATTATGGGGCAAGAACAGTAATTTTCGGAGAAGGGCTCAGTCGATAACATCGATCCCAGTGTTCGACTGGTTTATTTTTTATCGACCTCGAAAGAATGAAAATCAAAGTTGGCCGAATTTGAATCCATAACATGAAGATGGACAAAATCCCGTTGCGCATTTTGTCGGCCGGCATGCTTACGGCTCTGCCAATTCGCCACCTCACATTCAGTTATTCTGTCTGTCTTTATATTCTTAGTTTTAATTCCACCAACTTTATCTTTCATCCTTTCGTCCGTTTTTTACGTTCTGAGTCAAAATTGCGTCGAGGTCGACTTTGCCTTTCACTTTTTCGCGAGCGATAAAATAAGTATTAGTTGAACACTGATACCTATTTAATCGATTTAACACTTCCCTAGATCCTGCTGGCCTTATGCCCAAATTTGAAACAGCATTTGCTAAAAAGTATTTTGGAAATGTATAATTTATTAGCAATGTTAAATAATGGTTTCAAATTTTAGCACGTCGCCAGCAAGTTCAGAAGAGGGAGTAAGTCGACTACATCGACCCCAGCGCTTAACTGATACTTATTTTTATCTACCTCGAAAGGATGAAAGGCAAAGTCGACCTCGGTGGAATTTGAACTCATGCCTTAAAGAATTTTTCCTGGCGTGATAAGGTAATGTTAAATAATAATAGTACACTGTGGAAAAAAATGGGGTAATTTACTAACTACATTTAGTACTTCCCACATATTACCCTGTCAACAATTGATTGTTATATTTGTTCGCTGTTCATAAAACATTCACATAGAATTATAGTTATGTAATCATATGCAATCTCTTCTACTTGTTTTGATAGTTACCTCAGTCAATTTATCGATGCATATATCATCATCAAAATGTAACTGAGTAAGAAACTATTAATCGTTTGACTATTTCCAGACGTAATCCCATGTTAACGGGACAACAACCAGAATAAAAACCAAAATAGGTTTAATAACTGGAACAATCTAGATTACATTATTGCTGTTTAAACAACTCTGCATTTGTGTTAGCTGGCAATCGAATATATCGGCCAGATGCAAATGGCATGGAAATTATTAGGGCCCCACGTTACATCGGAAACAAATGTCAAATATATATGTCACTTGCATTTTTATCTCATTTGAAAAGCCAATAATGTGTTTCAATGTAGACATTCAAAAGTAATTTGGCATGAATATTCTATAAGAATGGTTTCGAAATTCGGACAGGGAAATATCGAAGTCGTAATTGCTCACGTAAAATAATATAATGTCAGATATATCACCAGCAGCTGTAGAATATAATCAACAACTTTACTGATATTTACCGTAATACAAATATTTGAAAACGTTTAAAGAAATAACAGAGACCGTCTTCTAATGGAGGAGAATTGCTAAATACAGACTGATGATGTAAAAGATTGGACACAAGAATTTAAGTTTAACATTATTTCTTACCGTGAAGCATAACGACACACCTTGAGAAGATGAACATAATTCATTCAAGCAGCACCAACAATATACATGTCTCACAGGTAATTCACTCTCCAGTGAACAAGCTTGAATATTAACCGCAGAAACACTTGAACTTAAAATAGACGTTCAAATGAATTGTTTAGTCTGTTTGGTCATGCCTAGGAAACAGCCTTTATACAAGTATAAATATACAAAGATTACTTAGTTGAGCGGAAAAAAGTGAAGGAGGGAATAAAATTATTTCACAAATATAAATAAAATCAGCGATGGATCTGAGATAAAAATATCAAATGATATGCCACGTGAAGTCAAATTCAGAAATTGAATAATACCGGCAAAAGGTTTGTGACGCGTTTCTGTCTTAATAAACCTCCACGGAAAGGCATATGTTGCTCAGTTAGCAATATATAGAATTAATTCTTATATATATATATATATATATATATATATATATATATATATATATGCAAACATACACATGTATACATCTATGGTATTTGATAAACCTTTACTTATCTCTGTTGTTCAAATGCATTCCACTGGCAAGTCTAAATTATTGTAACTTATTTATGATTAAACCATATGTATATATTGTGCATGTATGGGTGCGTGCATGAATGAGTGTGTGTGGGGGGGGGCGTGTTTGTGTGTGTGTGTGTGTTGTGTGGCAAGAGAATGGAGAAAGAAATCAGTGACATTGACTAAAAACACAAATGGTGTGCCTTAGGAAAAGCATCTCATGGGATGATCCTGCACACTAAATGCTCCTGCAGCTTAAACGCACCAATGAATTATACTGAGTTGAATAATAATAATAATACTTCAATTAATTCTGGTTACTCATCCAGTCAGTAGGCAAAATGTCCCTGTAGAAATCTTTAAAATCTAACAAAAATATCATATTCATACATACAAGAGGATAACGTGGTTATTAGTACTTTATAGCGTTCTGCTAATACTTTAAAGAATTGAGTTAGCTTTACCTCCTCACTATTACTGCCAAAAAAAGAACAATCGATAATACAAAAGCACTGATTCAATTTCCACTTGTTCTTTATGTATAAGCATGGTTCCTCTTGCAGACTATAAGTAATCAATATATCACATGGAAAAATATTACGAACAAAACGTGTGAAGCGCAAATATTTACTATGTTGCAATATAATCGAAGTCATCATTTTTTTTCTATATTCCATTGAATACTATATTCAGCTTGAGCTACAGTTAACACATCAATTGCACACTTCCATTCTATCCATTCTATCCATTCTACAGACTAATGTGGTATAATTTTGTATACTATTACGCAGTTGGGCCTTGCTAACGAAGCTACGAATCATATGGTAAACTAAGCTTTTTTCATAGGCTGCGGATAGTTTACATCAGGCGTTGAAAATTGGTACAGCGTTGTTCATTTCCTCTTTCTTTTTTCTTATGGCAATCATATGTTTCACATATAAAGTTCTACACGAGGATCCTTCGAGTATAGCAGAGAGTTTTAATCAGGACTCTAACAAATGTAGGAGGTACACATTCTTCAAGCAATGAGACTTACTTTCTGCTTTGTCGCTGATTTATTGGCGCTTACGTAGCTGTGCGGTTACAAGTGTGCTTCCCAACAACATGGTACCAAGTTCAGTTCCACTGCGTTGCACCTTGCACACGTGCCGTCTACCGTAGTCTCTGGCCGCCTAAAACTTTACAAGTGGATATCCTAGGCGAAATCTGGACGGAAATTGTCGTAAAGATATATATATATATATATATATATATATATATATATATTCGATTCTTGCTAAAACGATTTAACATGTTTCTCTCTCTCCTGTCTTTATCCCCCTCTCTTTATCTGTATGTATATAGAAAAAGAGAGAGAGAGGGGAGAGAGAGGGGGAGAGAGAGGGGGAGAGAGAGGGGGAGAGAGAGGGGGAGAGAGAGGGGGAGAGAGGGGGGGAGAGAGAGGGGGAGAGAGAGGGGGAGAGAGAGGGGGAGAGAGAGAGTCCAGTAGAATAAGTACTGGTGTCAGTTTGTTTGACTAAAATTCTACAAGACATTATTCCAGTATGGCCGCAGTCTAATGACCGGAACAAGTAAAAGGGGAAAGATAAACGATTTTAGCGTGAGGCACAAGAATGAAGGCTATTTCTTTTCTGTAGAGAAATAAAGCAAAAAGAAAAAAGAAATAACATGAAGCATATCAAGGCAATCGCCATTACTTTTCAGCGAGCGGACAGAGGACAAGTTATATTCACCTGTACTGTGATTGTGTATATAAAGCAACAGAAGCCGATTAAAAATTACAAAAGTTAAAAATTAAAGGTACATGACTGATGACTTTTTAAGCATTTGAAACGGTGAATTTGAAGAATGAGAATATGTGAAGAAGCAAACGGTAAAGATATTTCCAAGTACAACATATCTAGATTCGCGAGGTCATATTTCAGATACTTACGATAATAGAAATTACAATATTGAATATTTGAAATTTCAATACATTTGTCCGCAAATACGACATGAAGCATAACATATAATTCTTGTTTACTGTATGAAAATGGATGCTTTCAGGCATGACAGTAAAAAAAATATTACGAAGAAAAGTTTGAGTCTTTGATCATGTTTGTTTCACACAAACACACACACACACGTGTGTGTATTTGTGTGTGTGCGTGTGTGTGTATCGAAACAGAAAAAGCGAGACAGATACACATATATGCCCTCATATATATATATATATATGCATATATATCGGTTATAAACAAAAGCATTAAAAGTAAAACCAAGCAAGACGAGTGTTGGCTGATGATTTTTATTATATTTTATTTACGTACGAACTATAATTTTGAAAAGAGAAACTTTAATAGTAAAGTAATCGAAATCCCATTTGTAGATGAAAGACAGATTCAATTTTTAATATTGAATGTAAAAGAGAGTAATAATATATGGAGAACCAAATGGAACCAACAGATCAATGTATATATCTGTGTGTTTGTGTGTGATATCTATATACATATATTTATCTATACATATATATATGTATATATAGATAAACGCATATATATATAGAGAGAGAGAGAAAGAGAGATACCCAGACAGATAAGTAGATATGATTATGTTATATATATATATATATATATAAATTAGCATCACACGGCCATACAACAAACACACACATACACATATACATAAGTGTGCGTGTGTATTATTTAGATATGCATACACATACATGCATGTGTTCATATAATATATATATATATATATATAAACATAACTATACATATACATTTAAAATCAATATATATATATATATATATATATATATATATATATATATATATATATATATATATATATATATGCGCATATGCAGTTTCGAATGGTAAGAGGCTGCTCTTTCACAAGGATGTAATTTATCCAAGCATACACCGGTTTAGCTCCGTATTGATTAATATATTTTGCATTCATTAATTTGTGTTAGTGTAATTGTTAACACTTATGGAGTTCCAGTTGTCGTTTCAGATGTTTTCTTCTATTCGATGTAGAACAGAATTTTAAATCCATCTTGGGACCGCGTATTTTGGATTTATTAAACGAGGGATTTATAATGTTGTCAAGGAAGTTCTGAAGGAATTTAAAATTTTGGTTTTAAATGATGTATTTTCAAATTAATTTTACATGAGTAAAACAAAATTTATATAAAAAAATATTCAATTGAGAAACAAAAGCAACGCATAATTCAAACCAACTACGTTTGTATAACTTATTTTCTGAAGCAAATTATGAAATAAGACAAAACAGATAAGATCGTCAGCAATGGCATCTATCCATATGCGCATATAACTCGATACATGATACTATCATATTCCCTCACTTTATCTACATAAAAATGTCGTTGGCTGTTAACCAAAGGCTAATTATCACTGTTCCTCTGTTAGAAGAGAAATCTATTTACATTCTGCTACTTTTATATCAGCACGTACGGTATACGAATATCCCAAGCGATATTGCATTGTAAATTATGTTAGAAATGCATCACATGCGTAAATACAATATTACATCACTTTTAATAAACTTATGCATGTACAGACATATGCGTGTACATTCAGTGGAGCTCGCAATTAGCTTTGACTGAGATGCAGGCATAAAAGCAATAATATCAATATACACGTTTCATATATCCATCAGTACGTGTACATGATATTTTCACACAGATTTATTATTTGAAACAATTTGACTCGGTTCTACGGTACTTGAAGTCCCGCAGGATTATAACAGGAACACAGCCCATTCAGGCTCACGTATCACATTACCGAATCTGATACCAGATTCATTCATTTGAGCCTTAACGTGTGGGATCCCTGTGAGAGGCCTGCAATTTTTTAAATTGCATGGAACCAAATAGAACTAATTTAAATAAAATATATATCGTCTACAAAGGTCAAGACAGAAATGTCGCTGTATAAATGTGGTAGCAGCAGTCTATCTTCGATTAATATTGGATAAAGTGGGATCATGTAATCGAATGACCATTGCCCTGAAGGAAGATGTTCAATATTGGCAATAGAAAGAGGTCCTTCTCTTTTACACTGCCCCTAAACTTTTGCGAACTCCAAATATTGAAATCTAGAACAAGCAGTGGGAGTAACTCTTTGCACCATCAACTACATTATGACCGAATATCATATGGCACACGGAATACGTTGATAAAAAGGGACACAATAAGCTCTTTAATGAATATCCAAAGTGAATGAACCGGCAGAGTTAAGACAACAAACATCAGGCGCTAAATCTCAAAAGGCATCAGGTTCCTAATGGAAGATGATAAGTTTTCTAAAAATGAAGTATTTGTAGACAACCCACTTTCTACTTGCTAAGTAAATGTGAAGTATAGACTAACCGTCCGACCAGATATTGATCTTCGCTACAGGACATAGACACAATCATCGTGTCATTTTAATGATTTTGCCAATTCGCCATTAATTGAAAACATAGAAGTGAGAAGAATGAAAAATCTTAAGAAAAATGAAAAATCTATATTATGAACGTATCTTATCAACGAGATGGACTCCTAAAACACTGAGTCTAATCATCCGATTACATGAAGTCAGATATTTGAAACTATATTTAATCAAATGATATATTTATTTATTTTAACCTGTAATAATTACAAATAAAAATGGATGAGTTATAACGAAATGAATTTTATTTTAATTTTTCCTAGATTTAATATACATTTTTTTAATGTCATGTATCAGTTCTTTCCGCTTGTAAAGACGTAATTATTATATTAATTGGTTTGGTTTCTTTTAATAGAATATCATATCTTTTCGCTTCTGTTAATTACTAATTATTTATTCAGTTGTCCATTGCCGCCTCCGTTATGCAAATTAGACAAATCATTTTCGTTCTATCATAGTTTGCAAATACATTCCAAAATGAGACTTGCTATTGTCAGAAAACTAAATGAATGACAAATGTTTGATAAAAAAAGTTTCAAATACTCGAACCTGTTAGATGAAATCTTTTCTGGGTGTTGAGCGAAATATACGAGGTATCTATTTTTCATTGAGAGGCAAAAATAGTTGTGTTTAATAATACAGCACACTCTTCTATTTTCCATGAAACCAGAGCAAGTCATTAAGAGTGATGTTTATCGTACATATTTCTTTATTGCTTGTACAATTTAAAACCCGTTGCGTACACATGTAAATTTGAGAAAATTCGAATTTTAGGGAAAAAGTATAAGATTATTCAAATCGTTATCATTTTATGCACCATAGATGTAGATCCCTCTTTCATGTAATGTCCAAGTTTAGACAATTTTACGTTACAAACAACAATTAGCATTTCTCTTCTGCGGAAGTTTGAATCTTGAATTTATTTTTCGCTGCTGATTCAGAGTGTTTCCACTCCATACTCTGCTATTAGGATTCTGGATCAAAGTGACCTAGGTCTCATCTTCTGTCAGTATTCTCCCCAAATAATCTCCGCCTTCATTGTTTTAGCGATTGAGTAAGCGTGGACTGATTTCCACATGATTACTCTTATGCGCTTTGGCAAGCTCTCCTGGCACATTTCCTGCATAGATTTTATGGAAGTGAAAATTGTCGTGGACGATTTCCTATGCAGAAACAAGACTATGTTGCTGAAAATATGCCACGTCATCGAAGGCCACTTGTCGGATTGCAAGGAACATCAATTCAACCTGCGTAAAATTTCAAACCCTGACGGACCTTCACATCAGAGAAATCTGATCACAGATCTCTGTTTTACCTTGGTGCACACTGCCAGGGAGCACCATATTTAGACATTAGTAGCACAAGCAAGGAAACTGGAGCGATTAAGATCAAACTGCTGTTATGTAACTACAAACATACTATCTCTTAGCGCATGAGTGTTGAAAGTAAGGCAGTCAAACTAAAAAAACCTTTGGCGAACGTTCGGATAATTTTCGACGTCCCATTTCAGTATTACCAGAAGATATGTTTATATAAAGATTTGCTATTGGGTCGAATTATCATCTACCTCTCATAATTACCGTGCTTTTAACACAGCAAGCCAATATATATATATATATATATATATATATATATATATATATATACATGCATGATTTATGTAGGTATGTGTGTATGTATGTACGTAAGTGTAATAGTGAACGATGGACATTATAAAGAGAGGAAGGTTGAGAAGATTATCACTGACAAAATGGTCTTCCTTGAAACCCTTGTCGAAGGATCATCTCTGTAGACAAGGTAAATATGTTATAAAATGTGGTTCATCAGTAGGCGGGAGACCACAGCTTTGAGAAACTTGGGAGAAAGATTCAGTTTAACTACGTAGGAAACAGACATAAAATGTACTGACTGATGAAAGCATCCTTTAATGCATGAAGGGTCCCTATGAATAATTGACATCGGGAAATCGAGTTCAAAGAAAGAGATTTTGCCAATCGACCTCTTTTCAACGAGAAACAATATCAGAAATATAATTGATGTAGGCATAGAAGAAATCCGAGAAGAGAGTTGAGTCATGATAAAAAAGCTAGAATAGGGGTTTCTTCCGAGAGCAAGTTTTATATCTCATCTGTAAATCAATTTTCCAGTGTTAGGAATAGAAATGGCGATATGAAAAATTGTAGCAGCTGGAAATCCAGTATTATGTTCCCACAGGCAGTAATTAATTCGTGGGTCATAGCATATTTAGATAATGGACAATTCTAATAAACGCTGCACACTTGTACACATTGTACACATTGCCCGCTAATATTACATTATGTCAACGCGTTGTTTTATCAAACGCACCTATTTGACTACAATTGTATGGCGAATTATAGGGTAATTAAATGGTGTCAATCTAGCATCTCAACAATCAGGATGGGACTAGAGCAACTACAATGACAAACGAGCTTCTGATATATATAGGCAGTAATGCAAAGTTGTTTCTTTTGTGTTCTAACATATCCAAGCAATCATCTTAACAAAGGTTACACCCAACTATAAGCTGATGTTTCATGCGCACCTTTCAATTTTCTATCAACGTCTTCATTTATAAATACATTCTTTGATTGTACAATTATTACAGTCTAATAATTTTAGGTACTAGAGTTTTGCTGATCCCTACGTTGACATCAAAAATATCAGCTAACACTACGAATATCAGTTAGCACTACAAATATATCCCGGTAATTTTCAATGCACTTTAAAACCTAAAGTAATTCGGTTTTTAAGTGCATTACTTAAATGAATTTAACAGTAAACAAAGAGCTTTCGCGCAATATTTTGATCGTCTAATACGCACACAAACGTATACATACAGACATATAATCATAAACATACATGTATGCGTGTTAGTGTGTGCGCGCACATACACACACATCGCACACGCACACACATATGCATACACACATTCGTATATATACGAGTAGCTTGAAGGAATATTGTTTTGTACTCACTCAGGCATTTTAACAATGTCTATCATTACCAATTTGTTATTTTGTCTGGCATTATTTTATATTGATACCGATTTCCTTTCTTTTCACTTGTTCCAGAACGAATTGTTTCATTAAGACTGCGTACTATTTGACTATTGTAATTGCCTATAAATAGAAATATACGTGGGAAGTTGTACAATTTCTGAGTATAGCTTATAAAGTAAACTTTAGTAACATCATCTTTCATTGTATTTTATTCATTTTATTGTAAATACCGCTTTTTTCTTCTAAATCATTGATCTATGTTTATATGATGAAATAGAAATTTTAATACAATCGAATTTAGTCGACATAAAGAAGCTTTCAATAGAATCTTCATAAAATTCTCCACTCTTTGATTGAGCATTGTATAGTTATTTCTACGTTATTACTAATGTCGTTCAACACAACAATATGTAACTGCATTTAATGAGAAAAATCAATATATTTCTATGTGAATTATAACAATCTTATTTATTGAGATGTGTACAAAATTAGTCACTATAAAGAGTATTATTTGGCAAAGAGTTGTTTCAAATTTCATGCTAAAAAAAAATATTGGTATCCTTTTGATTACATTCACAAAAGTCTGAAAGTTAATGCATATGCCCATGATTTTTCAAAGAACAATAGAATACCAGGTTTCTCGGAATTTAAGAGTGTTAGTTTAATTGCAGACACAGTTAATTCCTCTTGCAGTATAATACAAACTTCCCTTCCATAGGCATGAGCCTAGAAATATTGCATGATTGTCCCGCTACATATCTATTGTATTAACCTTGATCAGATACGTGCATTATTTCTTTAACTAACAATGTCTACTTCAATTCTTATTGGACTTATTCATCTGAGGAATTCATATAATTGATAAGAGCAACAATAGATTTATAATGTTTGACATTGTCGAATTTTTCCCGTTGATGTAAAAACCAAGTCTTTCTCCAAGAAATGGAGTTCGTCAAATTATATGCCGTAATCACGTCGTCCGACAATGAAACATTAAGGAAATTAGAAGAAGCTGTTATTTGACAACAAAATCTACAGAGAAAAGAAAGATGCATCAATGGGCACTTTTGAGGGGTCAGAAGTAGCGGAAGTGATTATCCTTCACACTCTTCGGGGGCTTCAAATCGAAATACGATGGGCTGATGTAACTTTGTACAAGTATGACGACTAGAGAAAATCCCAATAGAAGTGAAGATGATAGGGACAACATTGCAATGAATCTACTTAGGTTTGTCTAAGAATTACATCAAATATCACAATAACAAGAATAGGCACAAAAATGTTCATGGATAACAGCGTGGTTTTGAATACTGGTAAACACCAGTGTTACCGCAAGCTTACCGAAGACATCATATCCACTGATGATAATGACTCACAATAAATCATTAAGTATATTACAAGTAACGTTTGTAAGCGCATTTGTAACCCATTACTATAATACAATAGGAGGAAGCGGATTTAACGACAACATTATACGGAACATACTTTCGGCGTCAGCTAAGACACAAGCGCAGAAAATTGAAATGATTCAATCCACATTTCATTATGAACGTATGGACGTATATGTAACTAGAATTTTTGTAAAATTGTTAATTATACGCGTTTCCAATCCACATGCACACAGAAATTTAAAAGAAACAAAGCGAATTCTACATCAGCGAATTCTACATCAGAGAATTCTCCATCAGCGAATTCTACATCAGCGAATTCTATACCACAAGGCAATGTCACATAAGGGCTAAAGAATACTGTTATGCTAATGCTTCATTTGTCAAAAAACACCCACGGAAACATTGGAAAATTGAGAATAAAAGAAGCTATTTTAATTTAAAAAGTACAACCCATGAATTCTTAACGGACGTCAATAACATACAGATGATTGTATACCAAAGCAAGGCAAAACAACTGTTCATTCACACACATTATACATAAGTGGAAACAACTATCTATAAATTTTCCCTTTAAGTCTCCTGACGAAGTTGCTTTTACGAGGAAATATTACTAGCTATGGATTTCTATCCTTAATCCTAATAACTTTCAACTTTTGTCATTATAAAAATTTTTTTAAACATGTATGTGTATATATGTGTGCATGTATATATATGTGTGCATGTATATATATATATATATATATATATATATATATATATATATATATATATATATATATCATAAATATATATGGACTGACAGTAACCTGCTTCTCCAACATACTGAGAATTCAGAAATAGCAGTCAAATTATTTTATTACTAATTTTATTATTTTTACTATTATTTTATTACTAATTGATTCCCTGCCCTGCATATCTATCTATCTATCTATCTATCTATCTATCTATCTATCTATCTATCTATATATATATATATATATATATATATATATATATATATATATATATATATATATATATATATATATATATAATATATATATTTTGAAACTTCAGGTTAGAATAGAGACAGCTGATGAAGGAATATTCCAAGTGGCTTTCCGTTTTCCTATGTGTTCGTTCCGTTGTCTGTAGTTCATTGTTCTAACGTCCTGTACCCTGATATGCATATATATACACATGTAGATGTAAGTATGTACATATATGTGTGTATACATGTATATATATTCTTTGTATTATATATATATATATATATATATATATATATATATATATATATATATATATATATATATATATATACATATATATATATAGATAGATAGATAGATAGATAGATAGATAGATAGATAGATAGATATAAACACGTGCATGTGTGTGTGTATCTATGTGTGGAAGGGATGTGCGTCTGCGAGTTGGTATAACGCGGCGAGCTGGTAGAAGTGTTCTGAGTTCAAATTCCGCCGAGGTCGACTTTGCCTTTCATCCTTTTGGGGTCGATAAATTAAGTACTAATTGCGTACTGGGGTCGATGTAATCGACATAATCCCTTTGTCTGTCCTTGTTTGTTCCTACTATGTTTAGCCCCCTGTGGGCAATAAAGAGATTAATGTCTAATGAAGTTGCACTATAACACAAACAAGTGTGACGATGTGGCAGAACGGTTAGAACGCCGAACAAGATGCTTGGTAGGTTTTCATTTAGTTTTACAATCTGAGTTCAAATTGCACCGACGACAGTTATGCCTACTCTTCATTCCGGTGCGATAAAACAAGCACTAGTTGAGAGGTAGGACGATGTAAACGAGCTCACACTGCTGGCCTTGCGCTAAAAGATTTAAAAAAAAATTATCATACCACACCACAAAAATTGTTGCTTGATTGAAATTGGCTTCGCTTCGAAAAAATGTAGCATCTGCCACCCTACTGCTTATGGAAACACGTCCATTTGTCAAGTCGGGTGCACTAATCCCCGTTTGGATTATGTAAATGCGTAGACAAGATATTGTGTTAACATGATAAAGAGATTTTAAGTGTATGATATTATTTGTGTGTGTGTGTGCATACATACATACTTCCATGTACACACACGCATATATATATCATACTCACATACACACACACTCACACACACACACACACACACTCACACACACACACACACACAGAGAAAGGATGCATATGTGTGTATGCGCGTGATTCTTGATGCAGAGAAGCGCGCTTCAAAGTAGCGATTATACATACACACACATATATATATAAATGATTTTCAAATAAAATTTAAAGGGACAAAACCTATTAAACATTGTAGAAATGGACGATCAGTGTAATGCTCAGCTGCCAAATATCCTGCATATTTTGTTATAAATATAACATTTAGTGATGTATCTAGGAAGTTCATAAAATTTCTCTGAAAGACAGGAACCAATTTACTAGTTTTATATCGAATAATTTCAAAATTTCTCCATGAAAGTTTGCCGAATTTTGTTGTCAAATTTCTCACCCTAGCAATGCTAAAGAGAAAGAATGCAATATTAACGAAAAGTATTTCCGTGAAGTGCCAGTAGAAACGTAGCATAGTTTCATTGAAATAAACTTATTCTTTATCAACCTATTGTTTATGAATGGAATTACATAATCCCCATCGCTCTATGTTTATCTATCTTTGATCACATAGTCCATTCAAAGAGGTTAAATTCGACGGTGTTGTTTAGTATTCTTTCTATTTGTTGGCATAATGGTGTGTATAATCATCTCTCATGGAATTGAAGCATTCAGTCTTCACAATGAGTCCGTGATTATGCTATACTTAATAAAATAACTTTTGTTAAAAGAAAACACGTTTTTGGCTTTATTCAATAGCTTACTTAATTCAATCTAGCAATTTAAAGATGTGATAATGCGCTGCTTGTAACCACTAAATTATTCGGCATGTTCCTCAAGATCATAAGATCCAGTAGTCTATTGTCTTCAGATCTGTAACGTTAAAAATTCAGGAAGAACATTATTTTGCAATCTCAATTCACGGAAGTTTAAAATAATTGAATCCTCATTTCTGACAATTAATAAAGAAAATTCCGCCGTGTAGTATTCAGTAGGCTTTAATATAATTACGCGTTCGTCAACAGACGAATAATCATGATTTCAGAATTTAGGATAATTAAATTTTAGTTATCAGTAATCATAAAATCTATGGGTTTATAAAATAAAGCACAATAAATTACCTCATTTTAATGAAGTATTTGATTATTAAAATCACACACACAATTATACAGGGTATCACAAAATTGTATACATAGTTTAGCAGATAATAACTAACTTAATTTTCATTCCCTTTTAAATTTACCCCACGAAATATAATGATAAGAGCCATGGTAAACGAAATGCAACTGAAACAACTTTGTGGGCGTAGTCGAAGTGAATAGACATTTTCGGAGGAAGATTCAAACAGATTCATATATGCGACTTGCCATCACTCGAATTAGATGTAAATTTGACGCAGATACAATCATTCAGAATATCCCCAGGAAACGATTCTGAAGGTCGCAGATATCGACGAATTCTACAAAGTGAGAAGGGGTAATAGAGTTCTCTAATTTTTAAGCAAGACATTTCTTTAAGAAGTTTCCTTGTGACAAAATATCACTGCTAGTGCAGTTTCACGGTATTTTATATAGATAAATTATATAAACTTGTGTTCATTGAATAAATGTTAAACTTCACGGCGTTGTACAAATCAGCAAATAATTTGTTTTTAGAGGTCTGTATAGAGACAACTACTTCATTGCCGTCCAGAATGTCAAGGAGTGTTCATCACGAAAGAGACCTAATCGAGTCCAAAGACCGATGATATTTTCATCGAACTCCGCTTTTAACTGACAAATTTCTTTGAGAAGTTTTCACCTACTCTCGTTGTATGATTGTATATACAAAAGAAATATACTGCTCGTTGATTCGGTTTTTCTATCTACAGGGATTTTGAAACCAATATTTCATTTACAAGCTGGTATATATAGTTTTGTTTCAGGAAAGAAGTATGTATATATATATATATATATATATATATATATATATATATATATATATATATACGTGTGTGTGTGTATGTATATAGATACAAAGATAGATAAATAGAGAGAGAGAGAGAGAGAGAGAGAGAGAGGTACAGAGAAACAAAGATGCAAGATTACTCACATACATGCATATACATACATATATATATATATATGTGTGTGTGTGTGTGTGTGTGTGTGTGTGTGTGTATGTGTGTGTGTGTGTGTGTGTGTATGTGTCTGTGTTTGTGTGTATGTGCGTGTGTGTGCGTGTGTATGCGTGAGCCTGTTTCTGCTGCGTTGTGAGTTAAATAGTTCACTGATTAATGGATCTTTCAGTGCGGCGGCTGTCAACAGATCTTTCAATGCGGCTGTCAGGGTATCAGTCAATGAAATATCACCACTTCCGTAGCTTTAAGCACGTGCTTAGGCCGGACCGTTTATGATTTTTGTGTCCACTGCATGGACGCCTTCTCTTTTGATGTGTTGTTTGGTCGGATGTCTGTTTCTCTATCTATCGTCAAAGAATGAATATAATAATTTTAGCGGCTCACTATTCAACTTTTCTTTCAGCTACATACTTCTCCCACTTTATTCATTTATTTTTGCATGTCCAAGGTCATCGTCAAATTTTACGGATGAACTACCATCATGTGTGTGTGTGAGCGATAATAGGTTTGCGCAAAGAGGTTTCTGCGTGTAAGTGAAACGTTGTTTGTCGTTTATCTATTCTAGTTTTAGACTTACCTGTCCACACTTGTCAACTAAAGGTTGAATGAGCAGCTTCCGTGCTATTGTATCTCGATGAAGAATTGATTATTTACCGATAAAATTCTTTGTAGTATGTACTAGTAAATTTACTATCTGATTTCAGAGTTTTCCTGTCTGATTGACTTTATCCTTTGTTCTTCTGTGTGAGGAAATAAATAGTAAACACTTTATTGTAATTCACTCTACTCTATCTAATATCCGCAAAAAGATTTGCACTTGTAGTAAGAACTCTAGATATATTAATTTCATTTCTTTCGTGATTTAAGCACGATTTATGGAACACATCAAAATTTTGTGCGCTAATAGTAATCATTTTTAGTTTTCTTAACTAATTGGTATCTGAAAAACCAACAACTGAACTGTTTGTTTTCTGTTCAATACAAAACCCCTGTGTCGCTTATTACATGCACACTTGGTTTCCAATAGTAGCGTGTCAGAAATAATAAGGTTAATTGTTACAAATGTTGTAAGGTATTGATTGAAGCAGAGGGAAGAAAGACCGCTTTATTTAGCATTCATATTAAAGAAAGAACTATTACATTATTTCTGTGCGTGAGTTATTCTATTTCTAAAGCATTTACGCTTGCTATTGACCTGCAAATATTAATGATTCATGAAAGCATACTGTATTTTTTACATGTTTTTTTAGTTCATCGGCTTTTGTTGGCGGTAATTAAATAATTATCTCGCGAAAATGTTTAAAATGGACTATATTACTAAGGCAATCGATGCTAACAATGTCAGTATCTGGAAAAAATAATTAAACAAAACAGCAAATGATACGTTGAAATAATATTGTCAGCATTAACTACTCAATTGCGAGCAAAAGTGGTAACATAAAGACATTCAGTTAACTTATGGAATGATTTAGTTTATTAATCACATTACTGTGTCCGTAAAACAAGTGCATTCATATACATAATGTTACCAGTGTGGGAGTTTAAAAGAAACTATTTTACTGCATGAATACATCTCTTTGCCAAAAGAAAAATGCATGCACATATCTAACCATATTTGTTATTGAATAATGTTTTAGATCAACGACTTATACATATTAACTCTATCTTGGTTATAACTTTGCAGAATGTTAAACAATAGGTCAATTGTTTCACTCTGTTTAGTTCAGTATTCCCTCTTTCCTCATAATAGTGCATCAGGCATTTGATCTGTACTCTGATGCTCCTGGTATGATGTCCTATGTATCAGGCTGAATAAAAAGTAAGCAATGTTTTAAAACATGAAATTCATCACAATGTATTTCAACAATGTGGGAATTGTATTCAACAAAGTAAGTACCATTACAATCAACACATTTTTGCCAACGAGTTACAAGTTTGTTTATTTCGGTAACAAAAAAATGAGGAGTTCTGGAGCTGATGAATTCTTTGAACACACTTTCAGCATCGGTTTCATTTTTGAACTCCTTCTCTCGCAGGAAGCCATCAAGACGCTTGAAAAAGTGGTAGTCAGTAGGAAAATGGTCTCGAGTGGGGCAGAACTTCGTATCCAGGTTCCCTCAACTTTTGGAGCGTCATTAGTGAAACGTATGATTGAGCATTGTAATGAAGAATCATTGGTTCTCTTCTGTTGATTAGCCTGGGATGGAGAAATAGCATATTTTCGTTCATGTTTGCCATCTCAAGGCAATATGTTTCTGCAGTAATTTTTTTCTCTGGGTTTTAAGAAGTTATGGTGGATGTCTCCTGCAGTACACCACCAAATAGTCACCATAACTTTCCTTTTCAAGAGCTTGGGTTTAGGGAAAGTTTTTGATGTTTCATTTTGGTCCAACCACTGCGAAGAATGTTTTTTTTTAATGGAACGTATCTGACTTTCATTGCAAGTTAGAATACGGTTGAGAAATGGATCGGTCTCTTTTAGAAATTATACATTTCTTAATCTCTTAGAGAGATTTATGCAGTAGTGATACGATGAAGTAATTGTATGCTGTCAACTTAATGTGACAGTCCCCTGAAGGGAATAATACTACTGTTGGTTAGACCTAGGAAGTTGCACCGCTTCTTGTCAGCCTTGACACATTTCCTGTGTCCTTATATTTACAAGGTTGTTTAAGTTACATAAATGTAAATTTTGGCAAGCCTCGCTTTCTATGATATTCACGTGCAGGAAGAAAAAGGGACTGAGTCTCTTGACACACCATTTCACAGTGTGACAGATCCTCAGAGATGTACTCACCTTCCCTATTCAATCAATAACGTGGTCACGCTTCTTAGGAAAGCAGTCGTAAACTATCCTAGCATTTTATTGATAATTCATGAGAATCAAAAGTATGTAACACAATGAAGCCATATTCTCCTGTAGGGTAAGACCTGCGTTAAATAAGGAAGAAATTTAGTCTTTTTACGTTTCATCGAATTTTACTACCAAATGCTTTACGCATTCCGTTAATATACAATACTTTGAAATTCAGGTCAAACATTATTTATTTCTGGTCGATAAATTTCGTAGCTTTAAATCATTATTTCTAAGCCAGACTGTGATATACACACATTTACAAACAATCATAAAAACACACACTCTCTCTCCCCTCTCTCTCTTACACTCACACACAGAGACACAGGCACACACACACACACACACACACACACACACACACACACATGAATTAATTGAATATGTTGTGACAAATCTCAAGCTATATAATTAATAATCATAGTGTGATTTTACTGGTATAAAAAATCGCAGTATCTTTTGCAATTAAGAACATAGAGTTTTTATTAGTGTTCATGAAATTGTTACTTCATGTCTCAAATACCGAACTTGGGAAGAAGAACTCTTGAAACATTGCCATCCCGAAATAAGTAATTAATTTCCTCTGTGAAACCATTTATAAAATAATAAAGTGTTTTCCACAAAATGTTGATAAGTCTTAGTTGATGTGGTTAAACCCATTAGTAGAATATTACTATATTTTATCGATTACATGAGAAAGAGAGTTGATCATAACTGGATTTGAAGGCAAAATATAAAAAGGAGAAAAGCTGCGTATTATTAAACTCCATGATGAATAAGTAAAACAGAATATTAGCTCAAGAATTATATGAGAGAGAAATATATTAAAGAATTCGCTGTTGATAGATTATGTTGATAGATTGCTGTTGATAGATTATGGATAATAAAACTATAGACAACATTAAAAACGTTGGCACCTTGATTCCCATAAAATATATGGGAATCAAGGTGCCAATGTTTTTAATGTTGTCTGTAGTTTTATTATCCATAGCCACGAAAACAAAGAAGCACGACTTCGCAGGTCAACGTGAACGTGTATTACTGTACTGTAAATTGTAACAAGCAATCTCATGTGGAACACTTAATATACGATCATTTCTCTCCACTATTCCTTGTTTGAGCTGTCTAACGATACGATCTCTTATGGTTTTAATTTCTTTTAACGTGACATAAAAACTCCTGTAAAATTATGAAGTTTATGATGGGTGTAGAATCAAAGCCGTTCATATGACCTTATTTATCGGAACTTTCGTACACATACACACACTCAGAAACACACACACATTCATACACAAACACAAACACACACTCACATACACACATACACGTATATAAATATATAGATATACACATACATATATTTGTATATACATACACACACACACACACACACACACACACACATATATATATATATATATATATATATATATATATATATATATATATATATATATATATATATATATATATATATATATATATATACATATATGCACGCATACATATCTACTTACACACACATATACCTAAATATATGTATACATGTGCGTGTATGTGTTTGTGTGTTTATATAATCAATTACACACATGATTTATATGTGTGAGCTACTAAAGGTGTCATGCTTCTATAGGACAATAAGAGGATGAATTTGTATATCGTGCCACGAACTATCAGAAGCCTCATTCTTTGAGTAACTCATATTTAAATGCTGTGTAATTTCCATTACGGATTACTAATATTTTCAGTAGGAACTAAAAGTGCGCAATAGTTGTTGAAAGATGTTTTCGAACTTGTTTAGATTCTTTGCCATCAAATTTGAATTCTTTGCAATCAAATTTCAATTTTTCAAAGGGACTTTGAAGTGTTGCAAACGGTAGAAAGTAGGAGTCTTCACCCTCGAAAGAATATTCGATGACCACAAATCGATTCGAAGCTAGTAATTTACTACTATCAGGTAGTAGTAATTTACTATCGCAGCGAGTTGAACTTACCATATATATATATATATATACGACTGTCTTCTCCTTCCATCAACTAAAACCACGTACAAGGTTTTGGTCAGCGTCAGACTATGGCAAAGTACACTTGCACAAGATGCTATGCATGTGGTTGAGAAGGAAACTTCTTAACAGACAGCTATGTCTATCTCCATTGTCGTTGCTATGCTTCTTGTACGATTATAGTTGAACAGAATAATTTCATATTGAAATATAGATTGAGAAACTCCGATCTAAAATATCTTGTCACATTGAAAGATATAACGAAGCGATTGGTTTCGTCAAAATTTCTCTGAGCTTTAGATTCCGCCTCCACAGTGTTTCTTATCGCACGACTAACTATATTGTCCCAACGGGCAATGGTGAGAGGCTGATTTAAGTGAATTAGTTCTTGTTGTTCAACTGTAAGGCACTTATAAAACCCATGTTCAAAATTACGTTAACAGCATTTAAATAGTAACATTTTCATTGCTTGTTGTCAAACATGAAATCAGCTAATGGATCCGAAGGATAAATTGCCATTGATAATAGCTTATGTTACGATTCACTAATCGCTATTTGCTAAGCAAACTAATAATGCAACTCATTTGTTAAGAGGGGTTTACTTCAGTTTATTATAATTATTTTGCATCCCTCAGTCTCACAGCAAGATGTTTAATCGCACATCGGGGAATTTTCTATCTTCGGTTATTTGCTATTATAATGAATAATATATAGAAAGTTATTTTCTCTCGGTCAAGTGGGAATACATGTATGCATATACTCGTGTATATATATATATATATATATATATATATATATATATATATATATATATATATATATATATATATATATATACATATATATATATATATATATATATATATATATATTCGTGTATATATATATGAATGCGCGTATATATAAATATATATATATATATATAAATACATTCCATATATATACATATATATGCATATATTCATGTATGGATGTCGGTACGTGTGTCAGTCCAGCATGTGCGGTTCATAACTAGTTCACTTGTATGCCATGCTGAATCATCGTTTAGGGAGATCCTAACTAATCCCAAAGGCTAAAACATGTATGGAAATATTATGAAGGTAAAACAGTTGTTCACGTCACTCATCTCTCTTTTTCTCTCTATATATCGAGGTCTCTATTTCATTTAGTACATATATGTAATATATATATTTACATATATGCATGTTTGTATGTGTGTGCGTGTGTGTGCGTGTGTGTGTGTGTGTGTGTGTGTGTGTGTGTGTGTGTGTGTGTGTGTGAACGTGCATGTCTCAGTGGTTAGAGCGTCGTGCTTACGCCGTGAGGTTGCGAGTTCGATTCCTGCACCGAGCTGCGAGTTGTGTACTCTTTGAGTAAGACACTTTATTTCACGCTGCTCCACTTCTGTCAGCTGTAGAAACGAGTTGTGACGTCACTGGCGCCAAGCCGTATCGGACTTTGTCTTTCCTTGGGATAACATCGTTGGCGTGGCGGGGGGAGGCTGGTATGCATGGGCGAAATCTGTTCCTCCATAAACAACTTTGCCTGAATTTGTGACTCGGGGATTTGTTTTCTTTGCCTCAGAACTGAAGCAAAGGTGCTTTGTGTGTTGTTGTTGTTGTTGATGGTGGTGACAGTGGTGGAGGCATTGGTGGTGAAAGAGAAGTTGGCAGTGGTGGTGGCGACTGTATGAATAGATGTGTATTTATTCTTCTTACTCTCCTTTCCTACTTACTTGCTAGGAACGTTTGTGCCAGAATGTGTGACGACGTTGTTCAATTGTGTGTGTGTGTGTGTGTGTGTGTGTGTGTGTGTGTGTGTGTGTGTGTGTGTGTGTGTGTGTGTGTGTGTGTGTGTGTGTGTGTGTGAGTCAATGCTTTCTTTCTTTCCAGCAGATTTTGGCAGTACTGGGAAATCGTTAATGTCGAAATGGGACTCAGGAACGTTGGCAACCTCAGAAAACTATCCATTTTCCGGGACAGATTAAAAAAAAATATATTTTTAAATGAAATTTAAAATCCGAAAATACATACACCCTTAAAGGATGAATGTTCGAGAGAGAAACTCGCTCACACGAAAGCAAATATTTCTAACCAACTTTTTGACAAAAATTAAATACAAATACACATAAATAAACACGAAAAATTGTTTGGACTCACGGCAGACGTAAACGGATGGATGGATGGACAGATGAATGGATGGATGGATGGATGGATGGATGGACGGATAGATGTAGGTAGGTACTGAGTAGCCTTAATGCGTGTGTATAAAGATAGATAGATAGATAGATAAATAGATAGATTAATAGATAGATAGATTAATAGATAGATAGATAGATAGATAGATAGATAGATAGATAGATAGATAGATAGATAAAAGGAGAGAGAGTAATGCAGGTGACGAATATGCTGAACTCTTCAGCGAAGTTGACCAAACCCGCTGAAAATCTAAACATGTAATATATTAGCAATAATCGCAGTATGTCTCTTATTCACATCAATCTCACATCACATAAAGAAGGTAGATCTCTTTTCTAGAAAGAAAGGTTAATATAACATGCTAATCGCTATAATCCCTCAGTTCGAATCTGTATTATTTTGTCATTCGTTTTCCAATTCATATATGATATTCAATATTTAAATATATGACCTTGCTTTGATACGCTTGCAGAACCAGA